>NC_141687.1:1412552206-1412782206 GCF_964263255.1 Lissotriton vulgaris
TTTTTTTCCCTATGCACACAATACACGTTCAGGATTTATATAATATTGATAGTGGGTGTATTTATCTTTCAGAGGTAGGTAGTGATGAGTCCATATACACTATGTATAAAAACTATACTTGCAAACTATACTTGCAAACAAATTGTTGAACCATTTATCTTGCAAGACACCTACATTGCATATATGATGTTGGGACTTCTCTCAATACTTTTCTGCCAGGAATATGTGCCCATAATGTTCTCTGCAAGATATGCACTATTATATTAGATTGGTGAGGTAAGTATAATGTTAATATAAGAGGCACGACCCTCAAAACCCTTCTGTGGAAGTAACAGGTCCTCAATACTGTGTGCAAATTACCCTCTGCTAGCTCTACGATTCTTTTAGGAAGGGTTAATGTATGTACTTTGAAAGGTGCAATGCACCCAACTCATTGTTTGCAATCTTTTCAAGAAATATCACACTAATTCTTACTGTCCAGCGGCACCCCCTCCTAATCACTCTGCACAAGTACATGCCTAAAAGCCATCAATGCTAGTAAATATATCTACACTGTCTGTGCATGTTCCAAGCCACAAATCTTTATGTGCAGGGTGTATACTCCTAACACTTCTATCTGTGCAGCATGCATGTTTTCACCGCTGTTAGTGTTGGGGCCACGTCTACGACACATTCTGCACAATGTACATGCGTAGAAATACACTCTTGATCCCAAGGAAGTCGCTAATTATTGCCCAATTATACTCCTACTTGCTCTATCCAAAATGCTGGTAAATCTAGCTGTTGGACAATGATTGCCCTACTTGGAAAATAATATGCTGGATGACAGAAAAACAGGTTTCATCCTAGAAGAGGCAGTAAAACAGCTTATCTAGTAGCTACTGAAGACTATTTATGATGAAGGGCACTCATAGCTGTCAAGTAGAACAACCACTGCTGGGACCATTGATACGATCAACCCCAAGATCATGATCAATCACCTCAAGAACACAGGTATTGGAGTTGCAGTGCACTCTTAGAATTGCCAAAATACTCTTTTTTGGCCTTAGAGTTCAAGGGTAAAAATGAGTAACATCTACCCTCAAGATGCTGCCTATACATTGGGAGTTTCAGAAGGCTCATCCCTATCATCTCTACAGTGCAACCTTTATATTCAACTTCTAATAAAGCTCAACATCTTCTTTTGGCTATTCTTTATTTTCTATTGCAACCAATGCCCATATTGTCATCAGTTAGTCCAGTGGGGTGCACGGATCCTGATCTTGCTTGTACCTCCACCAATTCATTAATAAAAGTGAATTGCTTATAATTTTCTAAATCGAAGGCCAATAAAACTGAACTGCTGGGGGAAGGAAAAAGGGTGAAATAGTCGTAGACTAAGATTCCGGAGAGGGCTGTGGTCTAAGTGTAAAAGGCTCAGGTGCTTGGATTGCTAGACAGGTGGCCTCTTATGGGATTCCCATTTGAATATAACCAATAGCACCAGCTACAACATCTTACAGATCTTAAGACAAACTCTTCCATTGTGGTCTAAGAACACATATATCACCATATCAAGTGATTTACAAAAAATGAGGCTGAGGCAAAGGAAGAATGCACCTATCACATCAAGTTAACTCAATCAAACCTTTTTGTTCTCTGATCTGGAAGAACAGCCTCCCTGTCGCCCTAACAGGAGTAAAACTCCATAATGCTATTTTACAAGAATGATCAGCACACACATTTATGAACATATGATACACATCTATGATCGTGGGTGTGCCGCAGGCTGGAAAAGCAGGCAAGGAGGCCGGATATAGTGGGCTATGCCGGTGTTTTATTTCACACAAGGCAGAAAACAGTTATGTCACAAACAAAAGGTTCCAAAGGAGGGTGTCCGGGTCCTCTTCGGGTCTTGGGTACGGGTTCCTTTCTCCGAGGGTAGATGGGGGGGGGTCCGGAATTGGGGAGGATCCTCGGAGGGCAATAAGAGGAAAGAAAAAAAAAGGTGCAGTTAGTCCTGTTTGGGACTCTAGTGAGTATTTGCTCCAGTTACCTTCACCCGGGGTAGTGGGGGATGGAAAGAAGACCGCGAGGAAGGGGCAAGGTATCGGGGGGTAGGTATGAAGCGATAGAGTGTTTGGTAGGGTCGTGAGGGGGGAGGGCTTTATACACAGTGAAGGGTGCTTTACAATTACTATACAGTGCAGCTATCACGAGACTTGTGGCTAAGAGAGAAATGTATAGGGTATTTACAGCGAGCACTTAGCGTGCTCTAAAGATGGAAATACGGGTACTCACACGGTCCGCCGCAACTCTCCAGTGAGTCGCGGCCGCTCTTCAGCCACCTCCGGGGGACTCCACCAATCTTCCATCCACACGTCTTCTTCAGTGTTCGCCTGCTCTCCTTCTTCAGCTCCAGTCCGAGTGTCCTGCCACGATGCTCCGAAGGCGTTCTGGTCTCTGCTTCCGGTTTTTCCTTGTTCTGGCGCTGCCACGGGGGTGGAACATCCGGGGTCAGAGGGATGTACTCCCTGTCTATGCCTTCCTCCGGTTGGTTCCTGGAAGACAGAGAAGGGCGGGGGTCTAATCGTCATGGTTTCTGCTTCGGGACCCGTTCCTGAAATAGGGGAATGTCCGAGGGGGCTCAGTCCTGGCGGGGAGGATAGCGGTAAGTGTTCGAGAGGGCCCAGTCCTGGCGGGGAGGATAGCGGGATCGTATCACGTTCCCTTCCCCTAGCTGTCCTTCCTGTACGGGTTGGGGACAAGGGGTAGCGGGAGAGGAAATCAGCGTTGCCCTGGTCTGATCCCTTTCGATGAACGTTCTGAAATGGAAGGGCTGTAGGGACAGAAACCAATGGAGGACCCGGCCATTAAGTCCTTCATTCCGGGCCATCCACTCCAAAGGGGCATGATCTGTATATATGGTAAAGTCTCGGCCCTCCAGATAGTAGCGTAGGCTTTCCCCAGCCCACTTTACTGCAAGCGCTTCCTTTTCCACCACGGCGTAGTTCTTTTCCCGGGGGAACAATTTCCTGCTAAGATAGAGGATGGGTTTTTCATTCCCTAGGTTATCTCTTTGTGATAGAACCGCCCCCAAGCCCTGGTCTGAGGCATCAGTTTGTAGAATGAAGGGTAGGGAGTAGTTTGGAATTACCAGGACAGGGCTGGAGGTCAGGGCATGCTTTAGGTCTGTAAACGCATGCCATAATAAGGGAGTGGGGTTTTTCAGGGCAACATCGGTTCGGGTAGATTTCTTCAAGAGGTCTGTAAGGGGAGCTGCTCTCTGTGAGAAATTGGGAACAAACCTACAATAATAGCCCAGGAGTCCTAGGAAGGCTCGGAATGGGAGTGGGAGGGACTGGATGGCTTCTGTTTTGTTTTTCTGGGGTCTTATCAGGCCTTAACCCAGGAGATACCCCAGGTATTTGACTGTTTGTGCAGCTAAGGTGGTTTTGGCGGGGTTGATAGAAAAACCAGGGGACCCTAGGGAGGTGACGACATAAAAAAGATGCACTAGGTGTTGAGCCCAGCTATCACTGTAAATGATGATGTCGTCCAGGTAGGCTCCGGCATACAGAGAGTGGGGCCGTAAGACATGGTTCATGGCTCGCTGAAAGGTAGCGGGTGCGCCATGAAGCCCAAAAGGCATGACTATGAACTGATACAACCCCTCAGGGGTGGAGAAGGCTGTCTTCTTTTTGTCTTGTTCCCTGAGGGGTATCTGCCAGTAGCCTTTGCTGAGATCAAGCGTGGAGATATATTTGGCCTTGCCTATCCTTTCGAGCATTTCATCGACTCGAGGTAAGGGATAGGTATCGAAGTTGGATATCTTATTGACCTCGCAGAAGTCTATACAAAACCTGACTGACCTGTCGGGGTTTGGTACAAGGACAATAGGGGAATTCCAGTTGCTTACTGAGGGTTCTATGATCCCCATCCTTTGCATTTCTTCTATCTCTTGTCGTATGACTGTCCCGCAAGCCTCTGGGACCCTGTAGGGTCGCAGTCGGACGACCTTCCCTGGTTCTGTGTCTATGGCATGTTCTGTGATAGTGGTCCGCCCAGGAGAGGAAGAGAAGACCCTTTGTATGGGGAACAGGGTTTCTCTGAGCTCTCGGTTTGTACTGGGGTCAACTCAGGATCAAGGCAGGGGTCAAAAGGGAAAGGAGAAGGAAGCCTGGATCCGGACAAGACCGGACAGGGCCCTTCCCACTTTTTAAGGGGATTCACATGGTATATCTGGGAAGTACCCCTAATGGGGTCCAGTTCCACCTCATATGTAACCGGGGTCACCTGTCGTAGGATGGTATATGGCCCTTGCCATTGTCCCAGGAGCTTCTGGTCGGAAGACGGCATCATCAAGAGGACTAAGTCCCGATGGCGAAGACACAGGTTCTAGTGCCCTTGTCGTACTGCCTCTTTTGGGTAGTTTGTGCACTCTCTAGGTTCTGTCTGACTATGTCCCGGATCACCGACAGGTGGGTTTTCAGGTTGTCTATGTATTCGGGGAGCGGACGTGTGCGATCTGGTTCCGCTTCCCAAGCCTCTTGAACCATGTCTAATAGGGTACGAGGGGGTCGACCATACAGCAACTCGTAAGGGGAATAGCAAGTGCTGCTCTGAGTCTTACACCGGATGGCGAATAGGGCCAGAGGTAACATCTCTTTCCACCTTTTTGCTTCTAGACCCAATAGCCTTTTCAGGGTTTGCTTTAACGTGGCATTATAGCGCTTAACCAAACCATTGGTTTGCAGATGGTAGGCTGACGTTCTAATTTGTTTTATCCCTAGTTGGGAACAGACTTGTTTCATGAGAGCTGAGACAAAAGGTGTGCCCTGGTCAGTCAGGATTTCCCAGGGAAATCCTACTCGTGAGAAAACAGAGATGAGGGCCTTGGCAATGTTCTGGGCAGTGGGTTGACGCAAGGGTTTGGCTTCAGGGAAGCGAGTGGCATAGTCTACTATAACTAAAGCATAGCGACACCCGCTTCGAGAGGGCAAGAGGGGTCCTATGACGTCCATCCCTACTCTGCTAAACGGGACGTCAATAATGGGGAGGGGTTGTAGGGTACCCTAGGGGGCCGGTATCGACTATGTTTTTGACAGACCGTGCATTCGCGGCAGTAGATTTTAATCCGGTGATGCACGCCGAGCCAGTAGAACTTTTCAAGGACCACCTGACTGGTTTTCTCATCACCAAAATGACCCCCTAAAAGGTGGCTGTGTGGTAGGAAGAGGACTTTGTCTTCGAAAGGACCAGGGACCAACAACTGTGGGTTCTGTTGTGCACCCCCCCCTTTCAGTATAACAACCCATTTTTCTTGAAAAAGTAGGGACCTACTTTCAAGGGATCCTCGTTTTCTAGGGCCCTTCCCCATGCTTCCTGAAGAAGTGAATCCTCTTGCTGTGCCGCCCTGAATTCCCTGTCTGTCTGCCATGGATGTTCCTCAGTAATCGCTGGATACGCACTGGTATGTTCTTTCTTTTCCTTTCTCCTCTGATTTTTGGACTTGCGAGGTTTGGGATCCGCATCCGGGGATGACAGTCCCTGGGAAAAAAGGGCCTCTTTCCACCACTGGGTCAGGGAGTCAATGGTGTCCTGCAGGAGCATAGGTAGTCTGGAGTAGTCGCTCCCTAAAATGACCTGTTCTGGTAGTGCCGGCACGAGACCGACCGTAAGGTTGGTTCCTGGGTCCATGGGGTGTTGCACTCGCACCTGGGTAGTTGGATATCGTTTGGTGTCCCCATGGACACATTGAATGGCTACCATTCCAGTAGGACGGCCAACAGGGATGGCCAGGTCTTGGGGTCTGAGAACGTTTTGTCGGCACCCGGTGTCGGCTAGGGCCAAGACGCTTTGTCCATCTATAGACACAGGGCAGTGAAATGGGGGGGGGGTGCAGTTCCTGGAGTGGTGTAGACATAGTTCCGTACTAGGCCAATCTCCATCGGCTCCTCCTTCTGTGGGCACACGCGAGCTATGTGTCCAAAACCGCCACAGTTATAACACTGGGGCCTGGGGTTAGGAGGACGGTACAGGACAGGTGTGGGTAAGAAGGGAGAAGGCTCTGGTCTCCGGGGCAGTGGCGGCCGGTGTGGTCGAGTGGCTGTCGCGTTGTTGGGCCTATGAGGGTGTTCCTCCTTGCTTTGCTGGAGTTCTTGGGCTCGGCTATAGGCACAGGCTATTTCGACGGCCGTCTCCAATGTGAGGCGGGCGTGTTGCCTCACCCATCGCTGGGTGGCCGGGTGCAAGGAGGTCAGAAACTATTCCAGGTATATCTTCCCGAGAATGTCTTCCTTCGAGGAGGTGTCTGGTCTGAGCCACCTATTCGCAAGATCCTTGATACTAAAGGAGAGGGCCCTAGGATTTTCTTGGGGCCCCTCCTTGGCCTGTCTCAGCTTTACTCTGTATGTCTCATCGTCTATACCTAGGTGCTCCAGAATGCACTTCTTTATATCCTCGTACGGGGTGTTGCCCTGGACGTTGGCCTGTTGATATGCGGCTTGCAAGTCACCGGTCAAAAGGGGCCCCAGGTATTGGCCCCATCGATCAACAGGCCAATTGGCGGCCTGGGCTAGTCTTTCAAATTTGGTAAAAAAAATAATCCGGGTCGTCCCCCGGTACCTACTTCTGCAGGACAACGGAAGGGAGGGAGGTCATTGGTCTCTGCTGTCCTAGGGCGTCAGTCAGCTTTCCCATGGCTTGCTCATGAACACCCCCCTGGCCCTTGAGGACGTCATGTAACTGACCCCTATCATCCTCCGCGGTTTTCAGGAACTGTTCCATCATTTTTCCCAAGTGTTCCTGGGACTCTGCCATTCTTTTCACGACGGCCTCCATGCTTCCAGCGGATCCCACTTCTGACACAAGATGTGATCGTGGGTGTGTCGCAGGCTGGAAAACCAGACAAGGAGGCCGGATATAGTGGGCTATGCCGGTGTTTTATTTCACACAAGGCAGAAAACAGTTATGTCACAAACAAAAGGGTTCCAAAGGAGGGTGTCCTCTTCGGGTCTTGGGTCTGGGTTCCTTTCTTCGAGGGTAGATGGGGGGGGTGTGGAATCGGGGAGGATCCTCGGAGGGCAATAAGAGGAAAGAAAAAAAAGGTACTGTTAGTCCTGTTTGGGACTCTAGTGAGTATTGGCTCCAGTTAACTTCACCCGGGGTAGTGGGGGATGGAAAGAAGACCGTGAGGAAGGGGCAAGGTATCGAGGGGTAGGTATGAAGCATGAGAGTGTTTGGTAGGGTCGTGAGGGGGGAGGACTTTATACACAGTGAAGGGTGCTTTACAATTACTATACAGTGCAGCTATCACGACACTTGTGGCTAAGAGAGAAATTTACAGGGTATTTACAGAGAGCACCTAGCGTGCTCTAAAGATGGAAATACGGGTACTCACACGGTCCCCCGCAACTCTCTAGTGAGTCGCGGCCGCTCTTCAGCCACCTCCTGGGGACTCCACCAATCTTCCGTCCACACGTCTTCTTCAGTGTTCGTCTGCTCTCCTTCTTCAGCTCCAGTCCGAGTGTCCTGCCACGATGCTCCGACGGCGTTCTGGTCTCTGCTTCCGGTTTTTCCTTGTTCTGGCGCTGCCACGGGGGTGGAACTTCCGGGGTCAGAGGGATGTACTTCTTGTCTATGCCTTCCTCCGGTTGGTTCCTGGAAGACAGAGAAGGGCGGAGGTCTAATCGTCATGGTTTCTGCTTCGGGACCTGTTCCTGAAATAGGGGAATGTCCGAGGGGGCTCAGTCCTGGCGGGGAGGATAGCGGTAAGTGTTCGAGAGGGCCCAGTCCTGGCGGGGAGGATAGCGGGATCGTATCACAAGATCTTATTATAACATCTTATTAAGACATGAGATGCACAAACTTCTTTTATATGTTCTTTATTTGTTTTATATAAAAACTATATTCCTTTATTCTTGTTCTCTTAAAATCAGATTTGTTGTGTAGCCAACGTGTTTTGTCTTTTCACAAGAGACTTCTTCAGGGCTTAATTTGTTATTTGGATATATTGAAGTATCATGAATCCTGTTCTTTCATTTGGAATATGTCAGGTCCAAATGGGGAATCCCATCATCTCCAAGGAATAAAGCATGCGTTCTGCAGGTCCCATGCACATGTTACTCTCTTATAGTTGTGTCAGCATATCCCTTGTATCCTTGGAGACAGGTCCCTCCCAATAGCTGTCCAGTGCCTATTTTAGCATCAAAATCATTGTTTGTTGTGAGCAGTTGCTTGTATGTGCGTGCCAGTAAAAAAAAAAGAAAGAAGTTTGTGCATCCCATGTCTTAATAAGATGTTATAATAAGATGTGTATCATATGTTCATAAATGTGTGTGCTGACCATTCTTGGTAAATATATCACCATAGCGTCTCTGTGCGCATTCTTGAAGCTAGACACATGTAATGTTTTTTTTAAAAAAAAACCTTTATTTCTGTTATGCGCAGTACACAGCGTCTGCCTACAACCCATTGGGCCGGCCGCTATGACAGACAGTATGTACCAGAGTACCTTGGAGCATTAAACATGCATATAGACCAACCACTTCTCCGTGTACCAGTCGCATAATGCAATATCAGAAAAATGACGGAGTAGGTTTCATTTTAAAGTTTTGATGAAGAAACATACTAACAACCAAAACACACAAACACATGGCAGGAGGCAATTGCAGGGACTCTAGAGGAGAGGGCCAGGCAACCAATTTCAATAGGATAATGAGACGTATATCAAGGGTCAGTGGGTGGCGAGCAGCTCGGTATATACAAGTTATGACAGACAAACGTCTGGAACGTCAACTACGGGGACAGAGAGACATCAACAGTATAGTCCAATGGGGGTGTGCAAACGTTTCCACGGTAAGCATTCCATTGGGACCAAATCCTGCCCCATTTCTTAGGTCGGACCCGGGCCACATAGACCGTCTTTTCCCTGAACATACACCAGTCCATGTTCTCATTCCAAGCAGATACCGTGGGTGGCCTATGGGAACCCCAGAGTTAAGCAATATCCCTCTTGGCAACCATGTTACCAAGAGTAGCCCAGAAAGTCTGAGCCGTGATATAGTCCGTCGGCTCCCAGACGTTAAGCAGGCATCGTCGGGCCTCAGGCAAAAGAGAGACACCGGTGACCCTTTCCATAGTTGCATGCACTCTAGACCAGAAGGCAGACACCTCAGGACACTCCCAAATAATATGCAAGAAGGTGCCCCTCATACCGCAGCCGCGCTTAAATAACCCATCAAGGGAGTAATCCATACGCACCAGACGCGTTCCAGTCATATACACTCGGTGGAGGATCTTCAACTGCACAAAACGAAGGCGAGCAGGGATGGCCACCTCCTTAGGGGAGGAGACGGCCATTTGCCAATCCTCGTCATCGAGTTCCAAGCCGTCAGCGGTCCACGAAGCCCTGAGTCGCACAAGAAGATCGATCCTGTTGTTAATGAGTTTTTTATAGATCAGGGATATTGTACTGTCCGGCACGTGGCCATCGAGAATCCGATCCTCCAGCGGCGAGGATTAGGGAATCTCCGTCCCCAGGGGGAAAATGGAGGTCAAAGCGTGCCGCACTTGAAGGTACCTAAAGTGTTCCCTGTCACCAAGGTCATATTCCACTTTGAGAGCTTCAAAAGACTTAACAGCACCCTTGGACCAGAGATCCTCCACCTTGCTAATACCAATCGTATCCCATTTATCGAATCCTTTCGTTCTCCACAAATTACCAAGTCTGTCAGAGTCGTACAACGGCGTCATTCGTGTCAACCTGTCGCTCCATCCCATGGCAGCATTTGCATCACGCCACACACGTACAGCACTTTTCGTGGGACCAGTCAGGGCGCGGAATGGCTCCTTGGAATACAGTGCCCTATTGAAATTCCCACCTGGCAGAAGGATCTTGTCCATCACAAAAGCAGGAGCAGGACCGGGGGAGTAGGTTACGTGATTGACCGCGCTCAGCTGCGAGGCCCAGTAGTAGCGCCTGATATCGGGGAGGGCAATGCCACCATCATACCATGGCAGAGTGAGTTTGGGTAAGGAGATACGAGCTCGCCTATCCCAAATCAGTTGTCTCTGAAGGCTCTCGACCCCTCGGAAGTACCCGACGGGTATAGGATCGAAAATGTTTTGAAGTGCATAAAAGAACCTTGGGAGCGACATCATCTTAAAAAGAGTTGCACGCCCCAAGGGGGAATCCCCAGGTACATAAAACCAGTCTCGACCACTTGATTCGGGAATCTACGAGGCAACGGAGGGAGATCCCCGGCCAGAACATATATGCAGGATTTGGTCCAGTTGATAACGAGAACCGAATTTTTCCCGAAGGAGGTGAGGACATCAAAAAGTACATTGAGAGATTTCCGGGGAGAGGCGAGATAAAAGAGAATGTCATCAGCATACAGCGAGACACGGTCTTCGAAATCTGGGGCCCACTGGATGCCCCTAATCGAGGGCTCCCAGCGAAGCCACTCTGCCAACGGCTCCAACGCTAGGGCAAAAAGCAATGGAGACAGCGGACAACCCTGTCGGGTGCCACGCCCAAGTACAAACGAACCAGACACCCTGCCATTTACCACCACCTGCGCCAGCGGTTGTGCGTAAAGGAGTTTGACCCAAGCAATAAAATTAGAGCCGAAACCAAACTTAGAGAGTGCTGCCCAAAGATAAGGCCATTCGATGGTATCAAAAGCCATAGTGGCGTCAAGAGAAGCCAAAATGGCAGGTTCAGTCAGAGTTCCAGCTCTCGCGAGAACTCCATTAAGCCTCCGAAGATTAAGTGCAGTGTTCCGATGTGGCATGAAACCGGATTGATCCGGATGGATCAGGTCGCCGATGACCGTAAGCAGGCGAGTGGCAAGCACTTTCGCCAGTACCTTGGGTTCAGCGTTAAGCAAAGAAATGGGGCGATAGCAAGCACACCGGTCACGAGGTTTACCTTCCTTATGTATGACAACGATAGTGGCCAGGCGCTGATCAAGAGGAAGAAGGCCGGTTTCAAAGGCCTCAGTGAACATATTACGCAGATATGCCGCCATCTTGTCAGGTCGCAACTTGTAAAGCTTGATGGGCAAACCGTTGGGCCCCATAGCCTTACCGGATCAAAGGGCACGGATGGCGCCAGCGACCTCGTCCACCGTTAGAGGCGCATCCATAAAGGACCTGTCCTCATCCGAGAGGCAGGGTAGCGCAATATCACGCAGGAGCAAACGGGAATCGCACTCATCCCTATCACTCACCGATGGATAGACCATCTGAAAGTGGTCCACAAAGCAATCTACAATCCCAATCGGATCAGACACACAATCCCCATTCAACTTTTCAATCACCGGTACAACTCGGTTCGCTCTCTCAGACTTGTCCAGCCACGCAATAAGCTTGCTCGCCTTATCACCGACATCGTAGAGTCTGCCCAGCTGATTTCGATTCATAACTTTGGCCGCGTCAGTCACCAGGGCTCTATAGTCTGCCTGCTTCAAAGTCAGGGAATGTAAAACAGCAGGAGTATCATTACCACCCAATTCACTTTCAAGTACAGTTATTTCATCCTCGAGGCGCAATAAGTCCTCCTGCTTAGTCTTCTTATTAGCAGCAATTAACGACAATGCAGAACCCCGTATAACAGTTTTAAAAGCCTCCCACAAGGAAACAGAAGAGGAAACAGACCCCACATTTTCATCAAAATAGCAATCAATGGCCTTGATAAGCTCAGAGCGCGTCTTGGGATTTCGCAGGTGCCAAGGATTAATAGGGGCGACTCTGCCCTCGCTACATAAACCCACTGTGACCCTGAGCAACAAGGGTGAGTGATCAGAGATACCCCTAGGGAGATGACGGGTCTCTCACACCGAAGGAGAGTGGGCAGACAGCATTAGGAAATAGTCGATTCTAGAAAGGCTGCCGTGCGCTCCAGAGTGGAAAGTATACTGCAAGTGCGAAGGGTGTAGCAGCCTCCAAACATCAACCAACCCAAAGGTCTCCAGCAATTCAGAAAGCCACAACTGGGAAGACGGCAAGATTCTGGGGGGGTATCGATCAAAGTCGCCAGAGACCACAGAATTAAAATCCCCACCCAAGACAAGGAGACCATCTGGGAGCCCTAGCAAAGTCCGTCCGAGATCCGCATAGGTAGCAGCCTGTAGACCCGGGGGGACATAAACACTAACGATTGAAATCACCTTCCCCTCCCACCTCCCCGAAATAGCAGCATATCGACCCCTGTCATCGAGTGTAACGTCATCTATTTCAAGGGGCAGAGAGGACCAGTATGTCCACCCCTCTGGAACAGGTGGTGAATCCAGTGTGAGCTACCAATCTATAACCGCGTCTATCTAGGGCCCTGCACGCATTCCCTATCAGATGTGACTCCTGTAACAAGACGATGTCAGGGGAGTGGCGTCGGAGAAACTGGAGAACAACGCCACGTTTTATCTTGTCACCCAGACCATTAACATTCCAAGACAGCAACATTAGCTCACCACCCCCATCCCGGCAAAGAACCCAACCCTCTCTCCCCGGAGCCCAGCCACATCAGGATAAGAGCAAAACATAGTGTGCCATGCAGAAAAAACAAATACAATAACAAAAGCAGACCCCCCACCCCCCAACAACATCCCGTTACAACACCCCCCACCCTGCACCCCTGCGTACGACTAAAAAGCCACCCCAATCTGCAGTGTTGCCTGTCGCCCACCCATCATACACTACACAAAGAACCCCGGAGGAGGAAAGAGACTACCCACACCCGCACCACCCTCGGGCCCAACCCCGCCAATAAGGAAGCAAATGGCATAACTCAGCTGACAAATACGAACAAGAAACCAGGCGTCAAGAACCAAAATGTCACTCCTGTGCCGATGCACCCCCGTCCGCTCCACCAGGGCTGCCGCTCCTATCATCTCTTTTCGGCAGCGAATCAAGCCAGTCACTGGCACAGTCTGGTCGATCAAAAAAGAATGTTCGTTCATGGTATTCGACGCACAGTCGAGCCGGAAACAGCATTGCATACTTGAGTCCCAAGTCCCGCAAGCGCTGTTTCACTCCCTGGAACCCCATCCTTTGACGCTGGACTTGAGGAGTGAAATCCGGGTAGATGGAAACAGAGCTGCTTTCATATTTCAATGGGCCACGACCACGAGAGGCCTGGAGGATAGCGTCCCGATCCCGAAAATGGAAGAGCCTAGCAATAATAGGCCTCGGGGAGGCCCCCGGTTTAGTCTGTCCGCCCGGGAAGCGATAGGCATGCTCAACCGCAAAGAATTTGCTGAGTCCAGCGGGAGCAAGATGTTTGAGGATCAGATCCTCCACAATCAGGTCCACGGTGATGGCGTCTTGGTTCTCGGGAACTCCCACCAAATGAATATTGTTACGCCGGGCCCTATTTTCATATTCGTCCAGCGTCTGGCCATCACGTCGTGCGATGATCGCAGGTTACCAATCTCCGACTGCGCGTCCGCCATATCAGTGACGAGACTGGAGGCCTTTAAATCCAAAGCCTTGACCCTCTCATTAGTCTTGGCCAGGTCCGCTCTAATAAGTGTGACATCAACAGCCACCGTATCAATCTTGGAAACAATAGCTTCATATTGTAGCCCCATATCAGCCTTCATCCCAGTAATGGCACTCATTAGGTCCTGGAGCGAGACCTCCAATGGCGCTGTGGGGTCCGTCCTGGGGTCCGCAAGAGTACCACCGGCATCACTGGGGAACCCTTCGGTTGCGTGTAGCGATCCATAACATTAGTCTGGATAGGTCCCTCGCGGGTCGGTGTCTTCGTCTTGCGCTTCTCGAGCTCAGGTTTGGACGCCATATTGGAAGCCACGCCCCGAAGGGGCCTTCTGGACCTGGTGTAAATGGCCGATGTTATTGAGTTGCCAAATCAGAAGTTCAGGCCAATATTGAGGAGTGTGGGACGCGGGATATGGCAAGGGAGCACAGCAGGTCGAAGCCACTGCAGCTTGAGAGCGGAGCACTCTTGAAATAATCAATCGAGGGGTCGAGGAGAAATCGAAACTGAAAGCAACAAGGCCGCCGGCAGGGAGGATGTCCCTAATCCGTTGTTGTTGACTTTCTCCTCGGCCCACCAGAGCAGCAGAGACCCCGGTCCCGGTCGGGGGCAGGCCAGAAAGTCGAAGTCGATGCAAAATCAGTTCCCGACATCCGATTTCAATTCTCGAAAGAGTACTAGAGTCAGCAAGAGTAGATCTTCAAAAGCCCATAATAAAAATCAGGATATTTCAAGGATATGTGCAGGAGGGCGGCGCGGGTTCCGGGAGCCCTCTGCCTACGCGATCATCGTGGATGCCCGCGTAGCTCCTCCCCCCACATGTAATGTTTTAAATGTAATCTACTTGGCCAAAAAACTGCAAAAGGTCCAAAAGTCAGCCATCAGACTAGATGATCAAATATGTATTAGAGAAAGTGGCACATGTGAAGTGTTTTCCATGTCTCAGATTGAGGGAGAGCATAGAATGCCATTTAAATGTCGATGTATTAGGCATAAATCCTTTTAGAGTAATCCTGATCTAGCCACCTCCTGTAAGATGCAGACCCCGTCCCCATGCTTCATACTCGGAAGGCCAGCTTCTACTACAAACTCAGAGTGTGAAAAAGATGAGACAGGGAGGCAGGTGGTTCCGATACCTCGCTGACAAACTCTGCAACAAACTACCAACAAAGAAGAAAGAAACCTCAGATCATCTTGTATTTTGAGTGCTTACCTAAAGATACCTGTTCTATGGGTTATTCGCTTTAGCTCCAGGAAACCTCTGGGGTAGCGCTACATTTGACAAGACCTAAATCACAAGTACAGGGTGCATGCCCACAAAAATAATTGTGCAAGGTACATACATTATTGAGATCAATCCACTGTGTGCCCCAACCCTTAACAAGCTACATACACTATCGTGATCAATCCACTGTGTGTGCCCCAACCCTTTACAAGCTACATACACTATTGTGATCAATCCACTGTGTGTGCCCCAACCCTTTACAAGCTACATACACTATTGTGACCAATCCACTGTGTGTGCCCCAACCCTTTACAAGCTACATACAATATTGTGATCAATCCACTGTCTGTGCCCCAATCCTTGACAAGCTACATACACTATCGTGATCAATCCACTGTGTGTGCCCAAAACCTTTACAAGCTATTACACTATTGTGATCAATCCACTGTGTGTATCCCAACCCTTTACAAACTACATACACTATCGTGATCAATCCACTGTGTGTGCCCCAACCCTTTACAAGGTACATGATTTCAATATAATTTGCAGAACATACAGGCACCACTACCCTCTGAACAAAGTTCACACCCCAACACTCTTTATGCATGATAAGTGCCCCAAAACTCCCTGTGCAATTGTCATGATGCTAACACTATCTGTGCAAGGTACATGCCCTAATACACTGTGTGTGCCCCAACCCTTTACAAGCTACATACACTGTTGTGATCAATCCACTGTGTGTGCCCCAAACCTTTACAAGCTATTATACTATGGGATCAATCCACTGTGTGTGCCCCAACCCTTTACAAACTACATACACTATCGTGATCAATCCACTGTGTGTGCCCCAACCCTTTACAAGCTACATACACTGTCGTGATCAATCCACTGTGTGTGCCCCAAACCTTTACAAGCTATTATACTATGGGATCAATCCACTGTGTGTGTCCCAACCCTTTACAAGCTACATACACTATCGTGATCAATCCACTGTGTGTGCCCCAGTCCTTTACAAGCTATTACACTATCGTGATCAATCCACTGTGTGTGCCCCAATCCTTGACAAGCTACATACACTATCGTGATCAATCCACTGTGTGTGCCCCAACCCTTTACAAGGTACATGATTTCAATATAATTTGCAGAACATACAGGCACCACTACCCTCTGAACAAAGTTCACACCCCAACACTCTTTATGCATGATAAGTGCCCCAAAACTCCCTGTGCAATTGTCATGATGCTAACACTATCTGTGCAAGGTACATGCCCTAATACAGTCTGTGCAAAGATCCTGCCAAAACAATATGGGTTCGAGTAACAGAGTTGTTATACCTGGATAAAATCCTGCGTTGCACCCTGGAAAATGTACAGAATCACAGGAGTACATTCATTTTTTTTTTTTAAACCAATTTTATTGAGTTTTTTGTCACACTACATACATCATTTGTTACATTTCCTATGTTATTCTATTTTACTTGAGTGGCCCTTTACTTTAGAATCTTAAATAGTGGACCTAGATATGAACAGGATCAAATATAGGAAATCACAATAAAGGGTATTCTTACCCTAGCTTGCCCCATTACTCAAGAAATGCTAAAATTAACTCCCTACCCCTCCCCAACTCCCACCATCGGTGTGCGGGATATGTTGCAGTCATGGTGGTTCTTAAGCACAGGAGTCGTCAGGCAATGGTTCGTGCTATGTACCTGTCGTGTTATATGGGTATACTCCAATCATGGTGTTAGTCCTCTGATTCGTGCCGTGTGTCATAGTCACGCAGTGTTTGTACCAGTGCCTCCCATGCGTGTGCCATTTCTAAAGCCTTGTCGTTCTGTTGTCGTCGTGCCAATTGAAACCTCAACATGCTTTCCCCACCAGCCCATTTAAGAAACTCATTTCGCCATCTAGTACCCGTAGGACCCGTCACTGCCTTCCAGTGTCGTGTAATTTCATGCTTCGCAAGGATGAGCCCCATATCTATGAATTTGCTCGTGATCTTATTTTTAGGGGTGTGAGGTAACCAATGGAGAACCCCAACGGCCATGTCAAACACCAAGCCTCGCTCTGTTACCTCGTTAAGAGTGTCACCCACCGTCTTCCAGTAAGGATTCAGAATAGGGCATGTCCATAGCATGTGATCTAGCTCTACACCAACTGCCTTACACCTGGGACATCCCGCGGAATCTACAGCAAAGTATTTTTTGATCTTCCCCGGGGTCAGGTATGCTCGGTGGAGGATGTAGAAGTGCACTAGTTGAAATCGCGCATTACGCGTGCTCTTCCATGCCCTTCTCAGCAGTTGTGTCCACACTGTCTCAGGAATCTCTCTTCATAAATCAGCTTCCCATTTACCCTTTAGCGTCCCCAGAGGAGGCAATCCCTCATTGGTCATTCTGGAGTAAAGGCATGTGACTGCTTTAACCGTTCCCGCTGCCATCATAGTATATTGGCAAGCCATCGTTGTTCTCGGTTCAGTGAGCCCTTCCTTCCAATGTGCTTGTATTGCATGTGTGTGTGCTGAATGCAGTAGGAAGTCCCCTCTAGGTAGTTCATATCGGTCTAAGAGTGTTGGAAATGGCAGCAGCGTTCCGTCTTCATATAGGTCCCCCAGGACTTGGATCCCCGCCTCCTCCCATTTCTGCAACTGCAACCAATCTCCACCATGCGGCAATGCTGTTATCATTCCTAGCGGAATCTCGGGGGCGTATGGGTGTAGCACACACGCCCTACGTTGTGTCCGGTTCCAGCATAATCTAATTGTATTTTCCTCTTGCGTGAGTTCACGAAGGACTAATTTCTGCTGCATCGCTATATAAGAGAGCACATGTCGAGGTATTCCTAGGCCCTGTCTATCCTCTGGCCCTCTGAACTCGCGTGTTATTTCCTGGGTGTAGATCTGCAATTGAGCTGCTAAATAATATACTTCAAAGTCGGGGACAGCTAAGCCCCCTTCCGACTTAGGTCTCATTAGTGTTTTTAAGACTCCATTCAGCTAGAATCGATCCAACCTTGTGACTGGTCAGACCATCATATCATCAACTTCTCCATTAATGAAACGGTGAAACTGAGCTCGATCCACAAGACCAAAGGTGTGGAAAAAATACCTGAAAAAACTCAACCCTAACACCTTGCCTTCCTCATGTCACAACTTACTGCTGCCCCCCGCAGGATCTGCCAAAGTACAGGATCTCACCGATCACTACCTCTCGACCATGACAACAATAATAAATGAGGTAGCACCTCTACAACTAAAAAGAGTCTCTTCGAAAGATTCAAAACCTTGGTACAACGGTACTCTCAATGAGGACAGGCGTTCACTCAGAACTTCAGAACGTGCCTGGAGGTGGATACCTTCCGCCAACCACCTCAAGATTCCCAGAACAAAAAGAAACGCATATTACCGAAAGATCAAGCGCACCAAAGCCGACTTTTTCAGCCTACAACTTGACCAGGCAAGAAATCGTCCCCAAAAACTCTTTGAACTGATCAAAACCCAATCCAAGGAGGCAACTCATCGTCCACAAAGTATAGAATGCCTGCAGCCAGATTGTGAAGAATTCTCCACCTTCTTCACCATGGAGACGGATACCATCAGGAACGACCTCCTTAAGGATCTAACCTTATACACAAGAATGAATGCACAAACTCCTCCGTCGCCCCGAACCGCGTCATGCCAGAGGCCCTCAAAGTCCAACCCAAAAAATAATGCAGATTGGTCATCATTTACCTCCTACTCTGAAGATGCCATAGGCAATATACTCTGTGCATTGAACCCCGCTAACCACTTTTCTGACCCGCTTCCGGAAAACGCAGTCAAAGACCTTACTCCACTGTTGCTACCGCTATGGTCCAAGATCATTAACAGTTCACTTCAACAGGGGTGCATCCCAGATTTCCTCAAAGTAGGCCAGGTTTCACCCATTCTAAAGAAACCCACAGCAGACCCACGGACCTAAACAACTACCGCCCCATCTCCAATATCCCTACCTTAGCCAAGCTGCTGGAAAAATGTGTGCATCATCAGCTAACAAAACATATTGATCACTTTAACCTTCTCAATAAACACCAATCAGGTTTCCGGGCAGGCCATAGTACGGAATCAGCCATGACACATATTATTGACAATGCGCTACAAATACTTGATGAAAACAGATCATGTTTACTCATCCTACTCGACCTCTCCTCGACCTTTGATATGGTTAAGCATGAGAACCTGCTAGACCTCCTGAAACACTGAATGGGCATATCTGGGTCAGTGCTAAGCTGGTTCACTTCATTTCTCCAAAATCGGACTCAACAATTCAAAGTCAACAACACCCTGTCCAAGCCCGTCCCAGTAACCTTTGGGAGTCCCGCAAGGATCCGCATTATCCCCAACATTGTTTAATCTCTTCTTGGAACCTCTCACCGAAATGCTACAAACATCTAACGTGCAATATCACATGTACGCAGACGACACACAACTATACCTCAAGATCCACACCCTGGAGGATATCAAACAACTTGATACAGTGCTTATGAATACCCAAATCTGGCTGGCAGAAAATCATCTCAAATTGAATGCCCTAAAGACTGAATTCTTACTAATAGCTCCTCCGGCCCAAATCTCCAAAATGCAAGAATGGACCAAACATATTACAGCACTCAATGTTCAACCCACCGTTGTAGACTCAGCTAAGTCATTAGGAACAACCTTAGACAGTAACCTCAACATGCAAAAACATATCAGCAGTGCCACAAAGGGAGCAAACTTCCAGAGAAACACACTGAGGAAACTGAAACCCTTCCTACCACACAATGACTTCAAGCAAGCAGTACAGGCTCTGGTTATTCCTAGAGTGGAATGCGGATGTGTCTCTCTCTGTGGCCTACCCAAAGCATCAACTGCACCACTAAGGGCATCGATCAACGCCGCAGCAAGACTCATAACTGGGTCTAAACGCAGCTCCCACATCTCCCCGGACCTACAATCCTTGAATTGGCTACCCCTGGAGGCTAGAATTCAACTGAAAATTGCGTGCATGACGCACAGAGCTATGCATCACAAGACACCAAGCTACCTGGCACAGAAATTAACGATTTCGGGTGGATCCAGATCCTCAAGAAATGCTGAAAAATGACTACTGAAACCACAAAAATACCACAAGAAAAAAACGTATAACCGATGCTTCTCTGGGATGGCGCCCAGAATATGGAATGCCTTACCCCCAGAAACCAGACTTAACCCATCCACTACCTCTTTTAAAAAGGAAGGAAAATCCATCCTCATGGCCAAATTCACTTGAATATGGACTCTGGAAACACTGTGACGAGATGCACACGCGCACTCAACTACAAGACATTTGGATGATACATCTTACTATGCAACTTTTACAATATGCTGTCTACATATGTGTGGTTATGTTTATATTTTCATGTATAAGTAATTTTTAATGGTTGTATAGAGCTCTGATATCCGTCAGGATCTTGTTTGCGCTCTATAAAACGCTCTAAATAAATAAATAAATACTCTGCATCGACCCGTCCCCCAAAGGAAGGACACTATCATAGATTTCAGGAGCCGAAATCACAGGAGTACATTCATGTGATGTACTCCTGCAGGTCCCACTCACTTTCAACAGGAATAACCAGTCATAATTTATAAAGCAATAGCTGTGCCCTTGGAGAAACACCGCTGTATGTTTTTAAGTGGAGGGCAAAATAAACAACGGCATTTCTGCCAGCGCACTTATGCCCATGTGAAAGCAGAGTAAACTGTACCTGGTGCCCGACATTTCTGCCAAGCGTTCACAGAAGTTCTCAGCGATCACTTGGAAACCTCCGGCTGCCATAACGTTACAAAACATTGCTGAGTTAAGCCTGCAATTTGTCAAAAGTGGTAAATCTGCACACCTGGGAGAAAGTAACTGACCAGGTGCAGAGGTGTGCAGATTCATGAACATTTCGTAACATGAATCTTTGAAAAAAATGCCAACAGACGTAAATTATGAGCACGCGGAAGTGCAGTTTATATGGATTAAATTAATCGTTGCACTTCATATGGATTAAATTAATCGATTCTGCGCGAGTGTGTGTGCAAGATCCAAGCCCCAGTAATGTCTCTTGTAGTTAATTCTCCAAAACCATCCGTGAACACCACATACCGAACGCACAATCTGAAGGAGGTAAATGTGCCATATAATGGTGTTGCAATTTTCATATCCCAACATTCTCTGCATAAGCTACAGCTTCACCCACCCGTGGTGTTAAATCATTGTTTCAGATTGTATTTGCTTTGAAGGCAATACTAGTAAAAAAAAAAATTATATTCTCATCGTTTCATTTTCAACACATTGCTTTGATATGGTTTAGAAGTTCAAACACTAGCAGCGCAGTATGCATGCCCTGCAGTACTTCAATATACACAATAGGTGCTAGTCCAGATTCAAACAAGTGGTGAATTTAAAATAATATTCAATTTCCTTCCGTGCTACATAAAAAATACAAATCTTGATTCAGACGTCTGGGGTTGCCAAGAAAGTTGATTCATGTCTCTTCATTCACAAGCCTGCCAAAAAACACATAGCTAGGGCGAACTGGACATCTGATGGCAAACCCATAGCGCGACATCAACGCGCAGAACACAGATAAATACTATATAAGGGATAAAGTACACCCTACCGTACATTGTAAGGATATTGGTCACCTCGGAATTCCATAACCTTACATAGGGACTAGATTTCGTCCTCGTTCCTCTATAGGGGTTCACGAAGAATAAAAACACAATCTCATGTGCAAAATTGCAACAAATAACGTGTTTGATCTGTTAAAAATGATATTAGTAAGAATTGAGTAGAAATCTTTTTTTTATCAGAAAGCTGTAAATAGTACTTTAAAAAAAAACACAGAAAGCTGCACTAGCTGTGTAGAAACATGAAGAAGGATACTAGTTTTTACCCAACTACCTCAGGAGTTAAAAAACAAACATGTGTTCTCTCCTTTTCATTGTATGCTAAAAAACAGAAGAGAGAAAAAAAGAAACATCCCTTTTTATTTGCTTTAAACAGCTGTTTCAATTATGCTTCGTGACCTGACCTGCCTTTTACCTCGGCTGCTGGTAGCAGGCATTGTGATGTCAGAAATTGTAGTCTTGAGTTCTGCCGTCTTTTCTTTTTAATCCGTGAGTATGATCGGCGAGTTATGACACACCTCAAGAAATTAGATGCTGGTGTTTATACAGAATCCCGTGCATTATAATTGAATAACAGAGGTTTAAACCACTTCAATCCTCATTATGCGCACAATGGAATGAAACAGTGAACAGGAGCAACCGCCTCCTTTGAAATCAGGCACAATACAGGCGCCCACACCACAAGCGGACCCCAACCATCAATAGAACCCCCACCCTCAAATGGGGCCCCCAACCCTTCGATGGATCCCCATTCAGTCCAATGCTAACGAATATCTGTGAGATATGGGACACTTTGGGCCCCACTGCAGAATGAGATGAGGGGGCCCCACCATGAATGCGTTATGTCACTGTTTTGATACATTGTACACCTGGAACAGCATTTCAAATTATAAGGGCCTGCCCAATACCCAGTGGCTAACTACCCAACCAAACCTACACATATTGGTGGGGGTGGAGTTCCTTTTTACATGCGTATTGCAGAACACATACAAAGATGCATAAGTCTCTAAGAATAGTTTCTGTGCAGGAAGATGTCTTCCTGCAAAAAAACTATGTTGACTATAATGCAGACACACTTGCGTCGTGGCACTGCATTGACGGTAGTCACGAGCCGACTGGACTACGGAAACACCCTCTACGCAGGTACCACCGCGAAACTCCAGAAGAAACTACAACAAATCCAAAACGCCTCAGCCAGGCTCATATTAGACATCCCACGCAACGAACACATCTCCGGTCACCTTAAAGACCTCCACTGGCTACCCGTCAATAAGAGGATCACTTTCCGACTGCTTACCCACGCACACAAATCACTCTACGACATCGGACCAGATTGCCTCAACTCTCGACTGTCCTTCTACACCCCCTCCCGCCAACTCCGCTCTTCCAGCCAAGCCTTCGCCACTGTACCTCGCATCAACAAGACCACCATGGGAGGCAGATCCTTCTCATACCTGGCTGCCAAAACATGGAACTCACTCCCCGCTTACCTTCGCCTCACCCAGAATCACCTAGCGTTCAGAAAGCAGCTTAAAACGTGGATATTTGACAAATAATCCACCTCCCCTTCCTAAGCGCCTTGAAACCCTCTGGGTATGTAGTGCGCTATATAAATGTTTTGACTTGACTTGACTTGACTAGGGGTCCCAAAATGAACCAGTGCTACAAGAGAGCAGAAATCCACCATTTCTGTGTAGGTATGGTGCGTCACCTGCGTAGATATAGCGCATTTCTGCCCTCTCCCTTTCACGCAACACAGTAACTTTCCTTACTGCATCGCTTTGCATCAACGTTTAGTAAATCTGGGCCGCCAGGGATATGCCCTCACCACTGGCTCAACGTGCAGTTTCTCTAACTGTGGCACTACCATAGTACAACATGGTTTACATAATTTTGTGACATATGTCTTGTGTATATAAGTTGAATTACACCAACATTACATGCCAACTGCAACATCTGAGCAAACAGCATGGCCAGCAGCTATTTACGAAAATGAAATGCAAATTAATATCATTTATATACAGAACAAACCCTAAATTATCTGTGCAATGCTCATGTCACCAAGAATATTGGTGCCCAAAAATATGACCTAAAATCTTCCTATGAAATCTATGTGTCCTCAACAATGCAAGTGCTAGAACCAGGCCTGAACAATATCTGTGCACGTTTCGTGCCCTAGATCAGTTTGCGGAAAGCTTGTGCTTGCATCACAATTTGTGCACGGCACGTGCCACAATGCTGTCTGAGCAAGGTACTGCTTAGGCTTTCTTTGTTTATTAAAGGCCCACAAACGCATACTTCTGTAAGAAGAAACACCCAGCAGTAGCATCACCAGTGGGCCCTAGGGCAAGGAAGAAAATGGGCCCGTGGCTCAGGTTTACAATTTAGTCATGGTTGAATGGGTCCCTCAGGCCTCTGGGCCTGTTGCAATAGTACCTGTTGCAACAAAAGAAGCTAAGCCTCATTGCGTGGGCCGGGAAGGCATAGGTTGACCCTGAAGAGGCCGGCGATGAATGTCTCCCGAGGGCGGTGCCTCACGGAGCCACAGAATTGCCAGCGAAAAGAGCCTGGCACCCTGGAAGGAGGGGGCAGGTGATTGGTCAGCGGGGTTTGAACCCACCAATCAGCTAAGGGTCTTGGTGAAGGCGAAAGGGGATAAGGAAACGGACAAGGTCAAGGAAGTCATATCTTGACCACCCGAAGTTAAGCCCCTGCACCCCTGCATTCTCTTAACACTCCTTAACACTAATGTGCAAACTGAGGTCAGAGGGAGACCTTCTCGCACATTCAAAGGACATACTGCAAAGGCTCTAAGTGAACTATGGCACCATCACCAATTTAAAAACAAAAAACGCCCACAAAGCTACTATGTAAAGTACACTGTCCCAATATCTCTTGGGAGAGAGGGGGCAGACCAGACTGAGACCAATTTGTGTGTGAAAAAGGCCGCTTTATTGAAATAGGTGCACATTACAAATACAATACCTGGCAACTGCCTTACGAAGCTAAGACCTCGCTATACATCCAACAACTGACCCCACCCCTGCCCCTACGATCCCCTCCAACATGCCCCCACCCTGCCATTAACATATTAACAACATTACAATGTATTGCAGTTAAAAATATGCCTTACTAATAAACCAATATCCCATACCTGCCATTCTGAAACAGTAAATAACAAAACGTCTACAACTGAACCTTAAACTACCTGCCTACCCTTTCCCTGCCCCTGTTCATAACTTCCAATGCTAACCAAAACCTTCTGACAACCCTAGCCAACTTTTCAAACCCCGCCATGCACCTGTTCTAAGCGACAATACACTTAACACCCCTGCACACCTGCCTCAATCAAAGGAAGCCAACCAAATATAATATCGCAAGAGACCACCCCAAGCAATCCAATTGCCCAAGGGATGGGAATAAAGGGAAAAACTTTTCCTACGCTGCTACAGCTCCCAGCCACCAGCTCACCAAGCCTAAAATGGTGGCTGGGAGTGCCCAAAGATGACCCTTATAGTTGGGCTATTATTGGGCTACAACCTATATCGCCCAAAGTATTACAAAATGGCAGGCACCTGGCCCGCCCAGACCCTCCCAATCTGCCCGGAGGGCAGACCTCCCTGTGCTCGGCTGCCCCCGAAACCTCTATAGCTCCAGCTCCATTCTGACCGGTACGCTTGCTGAAAAGAAAGGTACTTTTCTTATTATATTGGAAGAGATATACACTCACCTCTTGTGAAATACACATTCCAATATGAATACACTCCCTTAACTATTATTTTGCAAAATATTAGTCTTCCATGTCATAGGGTCGTTCGCATGTCTTCCCGTCTCAGACTTCATGTGATATATATAATCCTTGATAAAAATAACACGATTAACTTACATCATGCTACTAATACCACTACAATTACTGCTAATGATAATTGTTTTTTGTTATTATCATAACACTACTAGTACCACTATTGTTATCATTAATACTTTACATTTGATTATCAGCAGCATAATAACCACACTGTTACTGTTATTATTATTATTATTATTATTATTATTATTATTATTATTATTATTATTATTATTATGGTTATAATTTTGGTTGTTAGAATTATCAACACATTAATGCAACATGTTTATAACTTTTAATAATGTAAAAACAAACAGTCATACAAGTGTCACTGTTCTAAGATTAATATTGCTTTATTTCCTTATTAAGTCATTGTTACTATGCTAGTGATAATGGTGTTAAGAGCGATAATAGCATTATAAACAATAGCATCACAAGGGCAGTGTGCATCTACTTTCCTTCATTAAACCTGCTCCGAAATGCCTGTGCAATGCACACTCTCTGCAATGTGCATCCCCCAAATCTACCATGCCATGCCAGGCACATCCCCCAGCTACTCGCGTGCAGTCATTGACCCCCAACTTGTTCGTATAATGTGCATTTTGTCAACATCTTTGTCCTTCATACAGTCTTGTTGCATTCTCTGCAATTTCAAATCACATTTTCTGCACTGTGCACCTCTATGCCTTGTACGTTGTCGCAAAGCCTGCATAATGGATTGGAAGAATGTACAATGTTCTGTAGAAAGGATATGCATTGCCATGTTTGTGCAGTTTGCATGCCATGTAATGTGCTACCACTATTGAACAATATGCCAGCCTGACACCTTTGAACGGAGTTCATGCACGCCTCCTTGTAATGTTCTCAATTGCCCAGCACCTCTTGCACTATATTTATTCACCCAACATCTGTGTCCAGTGTGCATGAACAATACATTTGTGCAATACTCCTGCACCCAAACTCATGGTGCATACTTTGAGTAGCAGGAACTGAGTCATCCACATTGCCAACAGCAATTGAGCAAATATTTATACATTAACTTGCCTTAACATTTGCCCGAACATCGTTTTAGGGATACAAATGTCCAAACATTTCCTATGCAATGTTCATGCTCCACCACCATTAGTCTGATTTGTGTGCCTCAACACATCCGTGCAATATATGCTCCACAAACGTCTTATGAAATGTGCAATGCCAATATATCCACAAGCTATGTGCCTACCAACACTACGCATCTTCTGTTCAGTGTATATGGCCTCAAATATCCATGTACGACAGCAGATGTAGTGGGAGGTATACCTATGTCCTTGTAGGCAGAAGATTCACTTCTGAGGGTGTTTGTTCCATGCCCCGTGCAATGCATACCCTGTAGCTTGCTTCAATGTGCACCTTTGCAATTTTCTATTTAAATTAAAATTAAGTTTGGCTGGACATTCTCTTTTACACAATACATGAAAGAAATACATACGGTGTTTAAAGCTCAAAGATATATGTTCTTCCTTTCAATCGAGGACATTCTTAATTGGAGATGGCCCACACAGGATGCTAAATGATCAGAAAATTAACTTAGAAATAAGGAATTAAGGGCCATATGTAGGAAGCCAAGTTGTGATCGCAAACACTGAAATTCGCAGTATTTCAGCGTTTGCGATCGCAATTTGGGCAGTGTGCTATGTAGCAGACAAAAACTCACTCGCAAAATAAGAAATCGCAAAATTTGCGAATCCCATTTTGCGAATGCATTAAAGGAATCCCAAATTGCGATTCCTTAAATGCAATGTAGGAAGCACCCAAGTTGTGTGATTTTGGCTTAAGGAATCGCAAATTACCACCAACTTCAGGTTGGTGGTGATTTGCGATTTCCTTGAAAAATGCACTTTTTTGCATTTTTCAAAGTGCCATGTGGCGCACATACATGCCCTTAGCGCATATATGTGCACCACATGTGCACACAATCTTATTTCAGGGGTGCAACAGGGTGTCCTATTGACACCCTTGCAACCTTGAAATTGCATTCTCAATTTGCGATTCTCTAATTGGGAATTGCAAATTGAGACTGTCTTCCCATTCATTCCCATGGGCCTTCTAGCCCATAGGAATGAATGGGTAGGTATTCCTTATTTGCGAATCTCAATTTACGATTCGCAAATAAGGAATATGTAGGA
Organism: Lissotriton vulgaris; assembly: GCF_964263255.1. Lineage (NCBI taxonomy): Eukaryota > Metazoa > Chordata > Amphibia > Caudata > Salamandridae > Lissotriton > Lissotriton vulgaris. The sequence goes on from NC_141687.1 coordinate 1,412,579,596, forward strand.
TTCGCGAAATATTTTGCAAATCCTGCCTACATTGCATTTTGCGATTCTCTAATTGTGATTCCCTAAAAATCGCAATTTGAGAATTGCACAAAACGTTTTACCTACATATGGCCCTAAATTCACAGGTTACTGAAAAAATACCTATGACAATGTTTTTTTGACAGATCTGATTTTAACGATTTAAGCAGATTAGAATGTATTGATAATCCAAATTTAATAGACTATTTAGTGAGCATTTTGCAAGTTTCACAATTTTATTACACAGTTAATATATGAATGTACTTCACAAAAACCTTATTAGAATCAGTTGAACGTAAACAATAAAATGATCATAATATCATCTTCCTATGTTTTACATAATGAGGGCTTGACTCTCAAGCTGCACTTTTTGTACTACTACAAAACGTACTACAAAGTACTAGCACCTGGACCTCGGTCAGCACCGAAGACACCACCTGCATGATGAACACCATCCACTCCGGCTCGCCAACCGACCCCTGTCCACACCATATCTTCAACAAAGCTGACTCCATCATCGCACCCCAACTTCGGGACATCATTAACAGCTCCTTCGCATCGGCCACCTTCCCGGAGAGCTGGAAACATGCAGAGCTCAGCGCCCTCCTGAAAAAACCCACTGCGGACCCCACGGACCTCAAGAACTTCCGCCCCATCTCGCTCCTCCTTTTTCCTGCCAAAGTCATCGAGAAGACGGTTAACAAACAACTCTCCACCTTCCTCGAGACTAACGGATCCCTTGACCCCTCGCAGTCCGGCTGCCGAGCAAACCACAGCACCGAGACCGCCCTCATCACAGCTACCGACGACATCAGGTCCCTGCTCGACAACGGGGAAACAGCTCCCCTCATCCTCCTGGACCTCTCAGCAACCTTCGACACCATATGCCACCGCACCCTGATACGGCACCTCAGCAACACCGGAATCCAAGGAACGGCCTTGGAATAGATCATCTCGTTCCTCGCCGGATGAACCCAGAGAGTCCGTGTGGTATCTCCCTCCTTGTTCCCCCCCCGGCGGCTCTGCGTGTGATGGCGCTGCTCGCGGTGACATCACTTAGAATGTCACCGCGACCAGCGTTCCAAGGCGAGCGCCGGGGACACTGAGGCGGGACAGCGTTACCGAGAGGCTGTGGCTGAGGTCGCAGGTGTTTTGTACTTGATAAATAAACATTCCTGTTTACTTACGTGACAGCTCCGACTGTCATTTGAAGCCGTCACTACACTGGCGACGAAAGTGACCTTCTGCGACCTCAACACGCCAGAAGGAAGATAAGTGTGACAGCTGACTCGTGAAACCCAGCCGAAGGACTGAAGAGGGTATCGGGTTACCACGCGGTGAACGGGAGGTGAATACCCAACCCAGCGTAGATTGTGTTTGTGGAACACACAAAGAAGGTGCGGAGTATGTGTGAAGACATCTACAGGTCGGTGTATAACCCCATGACGTGAAGTACGCCTGTGTGCCAGCCCTGCGCGCAGCCCGCAGACCCTGACGAGCTACGTTTTGACAGCTGCCAAGGTGTGAGAGACGCCCGGCTTGTGTGGGAATCTGACCAGGTGTTTTGTACTTGATAAATAAACATTCCTGTTTACTTACGTGACAGCTCCGACTGTCATTTGAAGCCGTCACTACACTGGCGACGAAAGTGACCTTCTGCGACCTCAACACGCCAGAAGGAAGATAAGTGTGACAGCTGACTCGTGAAACCCAGCCGAAGGACTGAAGAGGGTATCGGGTTACCACGCGGTGAACGGGAGGTGAATACCCAACCCAGCGTAGATTGTGTTTGTGGAACACACAAAGAAGGTGCGGAGTATGTGTGAAGACATCTACAGGTCGGTGTATAACCCCATGACGTGAAGTACGCCTGTGTGCCAGCCCTGCGCGCAGCCCGCAGACCCTGACGAGCTACGTTTTGACAGCTGCCAAGGTGTGAGAGACGCCCGGCTTGTGTGGGAATCTGACCAGCGTGCAAACTAAACGCTGTTTAGTCGGAATATAAGGCGAGAGCAACGCGCGCTGTGTCCCCATCAGAGAGGAAGTAAAATATGAACTGAGTGCTGTCTTAACGACTTTGAGAGTGGTCGGCCAAGGCGTAGGCAGGAAAAGTGAAGAAATAAAAGTGGCGCACGCACTGCATTTGCAAGTGAAGACCTTGTGTATCAATGTGAAGGGACTCGATCTGTACCGCATTGAAAAGAATCAGCGCATACCACGACTGCGTGGGTTAGAGGATAGTCTGGCATGCAGCTGTCGTACTTTGTCTGGATTTTGACCCGTTTGGTGAGGAGCTCTTCATGCCCGTGACCCTGCTGGAGTAAGGAAGGTTCGCCGCTAACGCGTGTAGTTTGGCAGCTTCCTCTCACACCACTGTGAACAGGCGCAACAGGGAGCGTCAAGGGAGCTGTGTTTGTGGAAGTAGGCGCGCTGCCTGTGGCTTGACGGAGAATTGTCCTGCGCGTGTTAAGAACTGTTGGCGATTTTGACCCCATGAAACAGACGTAGATGGATATGAATTGCCAACAAATGAGCCCCCTGAAGTACTGTCCTGACCGATGTCATTAAGAAGAGAGAACTGTGTTAAAACACCTTAGCAAAACATTGACTTTTCTTAGGGCAGGCTTAGCGCTGAGCACATTCAGCCCCAGAGTGAATGACTGTACAAATAAGGGGAGTGTACTCACATTGTAATTGGGTCTTCCACCTCCCCACTGCTGTCCTTTTCATATGTTATATAACTTCAGAAGCTCCTGTATTTAGTGGCCCTTAGCAGTACTGCCAGGCATACTTTCTTTGTACAGGCTGATAGTGTTCATCTAAACTCTTTAAGTCTTACAAGGGGGTTGGTGCAGGCTTCCAGGTTCTGAGCTCCTACTTAGACCGTTGTGGATTGAAACATGCAAAGTGTAACCCCTCCACCTTTTTTCTTAACCAACCCAGGTGACCCCATCATCTTGTGGAAAAAATGGAAGAAAGTCTTCTTAAATTACGCTACTGTGTGTGGACCTAACTTAGGGCTAGAAAGGAAAGTTGCTTTGCTAGCTTACTACCTAGGCGCAGAAGGGGAGGAAGTTCTAGACCATCTCCCGGATTTAGGGGCACAGGAGGCAAGAGGTCTGAATGAGTTTGAAGTTAGCCTAAAGAAGTTAGATCTGCACTACCTCCCCAAGACTAGCACAATCATGGAGAGGTACCACTTTGGGAAGAGAGCACAGAAGGAAGGAGAGTCTATAGAAGATTTTGTGTCTGAGTTGAGGAAATTGGCCGCCACGTGCAAGTTTGGTGGAGCGAGTGAGGAGAGAATTAGGGACCAGTTTGTCTTGACCTGCAGGATGGAGCGAGTGCGTGAAGAGCTATGGCTTAAAGATGACCCGCCGTTGAGAGAAGTTCTCATCATAGCCAAGCAGGTAGTGGAGTTCTGGACTTTTTGGTTCCGTCCAGAGGTGTCAGGGAACAACACCCGAAGACCCCGGAGTTCCACCTGTCTTGGTGCACGAATAAACAGAAACACGGGCTTCTCGATGGTGGCGTCAAAGACCAAAGGTTTATTACTGCAGGGACACAGAAGTCACAGAAACTACGCATGGGCAGTATCTAGGAGCCTGTTCGATTTGTACAAAGAGGGCTGCTCCTTATATACTGAAAATTGGGCTTCGGGCAAATTCTTCACATGTTACTACATTCCTAAACCTTTGTGTCCTAAACAATAAATATTTGGCGTTGCACAGGAATCGTCGACAATATCTGATGATACAACATTACGAATGAGAGGTTCCCACTTTTCCATCATAATCTCATGTCAACTTTTCATTCAGGACCCGGACCGCCTCATCGTAAATTTCGTTACCTCCCCCTAATAAAGGCCCAGAAGCAAAGGAGCAGAGCCAGGTGCAGAAGATAGAAAAGCAGGATAAGAGATGTTTGTGGGTTGTAAATGGGCAAGGCTACCAGCTTCGGCCGCCTAATCGTGATCAGGCCAACGGACACGAGGAACCAGTTCAGCAAGGCTGGCCTCGGGCAGAGGAGGCAGCCTTTGCCGAGTCATGCAGCTACAGCGTGATCTGGTCTAAGGTGCACGTGTCACTAGAGAGGTGAATCGCCGGCTAAAGCTACGTGTCCTTAATCGAAATGAAGTAATCAAAGGTTATTGCGTATGTGAGGGCAAGAAACACAAAATGGCTGCCATGATCTAAGATGGATGCCATGGGTAGATCAGAAATGTGTTTGTTACAGGAGTACTCTTGCTCGTAGCGGAGCGAAAACACCAGGATATGCTAAATGGATCATTTGCGGTTCGCTGATACCAATATTATGTATTTCCGACAATATTGAAAACACGGGTTCAAATCGTCACGGAACCTCAGACCCTCCTTTTGCCCTTACATAGGCAATTACTCAGTCTATGTCAGAGTCTAATTCTATGTTCATCAGGTCAGTGACATGTTGTTGTATCATCATCCTTTCTCGCGCCTTTTCTCCAAACGCAGGTGGTTTTCTAAAACAGGTTGCAGCGCAAAGACTACACAGAGCTGGACCACACTGGATAATCAGGCAGCATGAGAATAGGAATACTAAGATGACACCAATGACCATCAGAACCTTCCATCCCCACGCTGAGATCAGAGTCCAAAACCACTCCATGAAGGACCAGTTTCCCTTGTCTACGTGTATAGAGTCGGAAATCTTGTGTAGCTTAGAGATCGCCTCATAGACTGTTGGAGCATTATTGGGAATAAAGACACAGCAGCTCGATTGGATCATTCTGCATACCCCACCTCGATCTGCAAGTATTACGTCTAGAACCATACGGTTCTGCAACGTCATGAGTCTATCCGCCTGAAGCTCAGCTGTCAAATTGCTAAGGGCACCAGCAGTTTCGGTAATAGTAGATTCAACTACCCGTGTTAGCTGACGTATGTTTCTACTATTGGCCATAGGCCCCCAGAACGGAAGGAAACCTTTGAAGAAGTCTCCAGCTTCCTGACCAGCGGTATCTTCCTTGCTGAAGACACCTCTTGCTACTCTGGTCTTGTGATAATCAGACGAAGCAGTGTATGTTGGAGGCAACAATTGAGCAATATAACATGATCCTGAAAAGTCAGCAGGCAACCATGTATATGCCCTGTCTCGACAGATGAAGTAGGTACCCCTAGCAGTAAGAAAAGCAGGGGAAGAGTTAGACGGAAACACGTAAGTCTCTATGCACTCACTCCTCCCTAGCTGAGCTCTCGGATTTCTCCCATTTCCTTGCAAACAGACTTGACCTCGGTGAGGTACGACCCAGATTGGAGTTGAGCTTTTACGCTTGCTTTCTCCCAAACTAAGGCGATACTCTGAAGAATTCCAACTCAAATATACTCGCAATTCGTCTCTAGGGTAAGATGGAGTATTATTGACGTCCTTGATCATGTCAATAATTCCCTGGACTAAAGCTTTGTTGGCAGAGTTATATTTAGTGGAACGTGGTGGACGTGGAGGATAGGTTTCAAGAGCATAAGCAAAGATGGTTTGAAGGGCCTGAAATGATCCATTATAGCTGAAAGGCAAAACCAGATAGGGAATGCCTTTATCCATAGTGTGGGGTATCAAGCCACACACCCAGCAGTCTGTAGTGTTAACTACCAGTTGGTGTTGGTGCAAGAGCTGTACAAAAGTGTTATTGATGAATTCTGAGCGTCGAGCTTGCTCATGTTCAGGAAATGAGTGAAAAGAGTGTATGGAAGAGACAGTAGAAGTAGCAGGATCAAGGGGAGGTACTGTAGTTACTGGTACAAAAATCAAACTCATACCAAAGACGATTCCACCCACCAACATTATCAAAACAATCAAAAATGTAATGGCACATTGTATCAAAAAGCATTTGCTGTGAAGAATTCTGTAAAGTCTGTTTCTGCGAACATAAATCACATTTTCTCGTTGCAGCGCAGGAAGCTCCATCTTCTACAATCCGCTCGCGACCACTGATGATGTGTACGTAGATGAAAATGCCTCTATCAGCCCTGGGAGTTCCCAGAACCAACAGAAAGATCGACCTTGTGTCAGACCCCCGCAGATTCAACTAGGCACACAGCCACGACCCTACGGCTACCCAGACGGCAAGGCAATTTTAAAAACAATAAAACAATAGCAAACTTCCTGGCTGAAGGCAAAAGTTCAAAATTTCAAAATATCACAATAGGCAGTTGCCTGCTTTATTTGTCCATATTACGAGGTCGTAAGTTGTATTTTAGTTTTGCAGGAACTGTTTGATCGGCAAATAACGTATCACTAGTAGCTGTTGCAATGTTCAGGTTCGCAGATGACAGAGTTTTTTCTGATGCAGAGGACAAATGTTCAGAGTTCAAAGGAGTCTTTTCAGGAGGAGAGTCAGAGTTCGGAGTGTCAATTACCAATTCGGCATCGCTGAAAGGGATAAACTTGGGCGTTTGCTCGCATTCAGAGGCACCAATTCCCTTCTTCACCCAGTCGTCGTAAGGAAGTGGCAAAGGTACACGTTTGACATGAGTTGCGTGTATCCAGTGCTTACGTCCAGCCACACGAACGGCAGTTCTTGTTGCAAGCAGCACTTGGAAGGGTCCGACAAACTTGGGCTGAAGGTTCTTTGTCCTCGCGAAATTTCGGACCACAACGTGGTCGCCGGGTTTCAGCTGATGCCCTGGACTCTCCGGAGGCTTTGGCAATGCATCGAAAACCTGTTGGTGAATAAGACTCAATTTAGCAGTCAAGTCGTAAAGGTAATCGATCAACATAGGATATTCTAGAGAACAAAACTCCTTTGGCCTAGCACTCCCCAAACATTTGCCGGACGGCCAAAAACAATTTCGTAAGGACTAAGCCCTACTCTCGAATGCACAGTTGCTCTCGTTGATAACAAAGCCAAGGGTAGTGCGTCTGGCCAGGACAAACCCGTGGATGCCTGTATTTTAGCTAGTTTTAGTTTGAGGGTGCCATTGTAACCCTCAACTAAACCAGCAGACTGAGGATGGTTTGCACTGTGAAATTTCTGTTTAATGCCCAAACCGGCACACACACTCTGCATAACTTTCCCTATAAACTCACTTCCGTTATCTGACCATACAATCCGTGGCATTCCATACCTAGGGAAATATTCTTTGAGAAGAATTTTGGCAGTAGATAGGGCAGTATTGTCCTTTAGTGGATATGCTTCGATCCATCTGGAAAAAGCACAAACTACCACCAGGACGTATTTTAGATTATTACAGCGATCCATGCGTATGAAATCTAGCTGAATCACTTCAAAGGGGCAGGAAGGAGGAGCGAAGTGACCAGCAGGAGTTGGGGTTCCCTTGCCAGGATTATGCATCAGGCATACCATACAATTTTTCACCACTCTCTCTGCACATTTACTGATCCCATCATTCTTCCAGACCGGAGCCAACATCTTACAGATTCCTTTAGAACTTATATGCGCTACTCCATGCGCCATTGTCACCACTGCAAGCACATACGCATCAGGAAACATCCACCGCTGTTGTTCTGACAAATCAATCCAACACCCACTCGAATCCAACTTGCCCGTACTTTCTTTCCATGCACGTTTTTCCTCCTCAGTTGCCTCTTTCTGAATCTCTTTCACACTTTCCACTGTATCCTCACACATTCCAGACTCGGAAATCCATCTTGCAGACGTAGCAACATACATTCTACTCATCATATCTCTAGCTGTCTGTTTAGCGGTCTCATCAGCAAAAGCATTCCCACAACCAACATCATCCGTGATTGCTTTATGAGCACTGCACTTCACAATCGCAACTTCAGTCGGCAAGGTTAGAGATTCCAACAAGTCGTTAACTAGCTGACCATGTTGAATCTTAGTCCCATGGGACGTAATGAAACCTCTTTCTTTCCACAAACGGCCAAAACTATGGGCCACGCCAAATGCGTACTGACTATCTGTAAACACATTCACTCTCTTTCCCTTAGCTAAAACACACGCTCTTGTTAGAGCTATTAATTCTGCAGCTTGGGCAGAATTCTGACTCACTCTTGCAGTCTCCACAATCGTACTCAAAGTCGTTACTGCATAGGCAGCAGTCACATCACCATTTTCCAATTTAAAGCATGACCCATCAACATACAACGTGCCATCTGGATCTGACAATGGGGTGTCTTTTAAATCAATTCGTCCTTTTGTCTCTTCCTCGGTTCTAAAACAGCAATCATGGGGCTCGGAATCACTCGACTCTTGATTAGTCGGCAACAATGTTGCTGGATTCAATACATTGCATCTTTTGATCTGAATATGACATGCTAGCAGTGTCAGCTCGTAGCCAGATAATCTCGCACTGGTAAGGTGTTGTGTCTTGGTTCTGTTCATGAGTGTATCCACAGCATGAGGAACCATGACCACTAGCATATTGTTCATCACCAAACCAGCAGATTGTCGAATGGAAGCCGCAGCTGCCGCTGTAGCTCTCAAACAACTAGGTAACGCTCTGGCTACCGGATCTAATGTTGATGAAAAATACGCACAAGGGCATTGTTTATCACCAAATTTCTGTGTCAGAACACTCAACGCACAACCTTCTCTCTCGTGAACATAGAGCGTGAATGGCTACCAACGGTTTTGCTAAAAGAGAAAAATTTGGGATCCACTGCCTACAGTAAGAGGTAATACCTAAAAAGGCACGCACTTCTCTCTGCGTGCGAGGAACACTCATTTGCGTAATTGCTTTTATTCTCTCTGGGGTCAACTTCCTTCCCTCCTTTGACAAGAGATGACCTAGGTAGGTCACTTCTTGGCAGCAGTATTGCATTTTCGAAGGTGACACCTTGTGATTCAAATTAGACAAATGATGCAATAACGAAATCGTAGCTGCTTTGCAAGTTTCCTTGTCATCGGCAGCCACTAGAAGATCGTCTACATACTGCACTAGAGCAGAACCTTGAGGAAGTACAAAAGAATCTAACTGACTTTTTAATGCCTGACTGTAAATGGATGGACTCTCACAATAGCCTTGTGGAGCGCGTTTAAACCTGAAGCTTCGACCTCCTAGACAGAAGCCGAAAATATCTCTGCTTTCTTCGGCTATCGGAATGCTGAAAAAGGCATTCTTCAAGTCGATGACTGAAAACCATGTGGCTGTAGCAGGAATCAATGTTAACAATGCAGTAATGTCTGGAACTACAGGAAACTGCGGGACCACAATCTTATTAACTTCTCTGAGGTCAATGACAAACCTATACACTGGAGGTTTTGTAGGATCAGTTCGTTTCAAAATCGGTAATACAGGACTGTTACAGACATTTCCTCTAGTTTCTTCAACCACACCTTTCTTAATCAAATCTTGTACAATCAATAAAAGTGCACGTTCACCTTCACTAGATATTTTGTATTGAGGAATTCGTAGAAATTTTACATTTGCTTTCAAAGTGACTACATATGGTGGAATTTCCAAAAGGCCTACATCATTAGGACCAGTCGCCCAAAGAGTATCAGGGAGTGAACGCAGCTCTGGCGGGAGTGCATCCATTGACAAATACATCGGAGAGGTGATTCTTTTACCCAATGTAAGCTGTACTCCTTCCGGAGAACAGTACAATGTCGCATATAGTCGTTTTAACCAGTCTAAACCAAGCAGATTTTCATTACAACCTGTCGTCAAAATCAGAGGTGCTTTCAATTGACACGGTCCAACAGAAATAGATAAAGGACCAGATATGGGGTTGTAAACAGGGGCGCCTGAAAAACCTACAGAAACATTTGTTGAGCCGGACAAAGGTGCGCCAGGGAGTTTCGCATGAATGATAGAACTTTTTGCTGCACCAGTATCCAACAGAAACGGTTCGACTACACCTGATGTTGCTACTGCGACATAAGGCCCACTCTGATCCACTGGAACTGATACTACTCCCTCTCTCTGTCCATGGCTGTCCTAGTACCCATTTTGCTGAAATCCCTCATCCACTTCACAATAGTCTTCAACATGATACTGTTGAGATCTATTTTGCTGGGCAGACTGTCCATTTCGTTGATCAAAGTGATTGGAAGGGCGGTCGTTCGTCTGTGGAGGCATAGCACCTCGTCCTCGACCTCTAGAATTCTGCACAAAACCACCATGACCTCTCTGAGCTGCGGCTGCATTATTTTGCGCTAAGACTGGACATTCATTTTTGTAGTGACCCTCTTTCTTACAGTACACACACTGGTTCCACTGATATTGAGGTCTCGGTGAACTATAATCTGTCCTTTGATATGACCCTTGCTGCGTATTAGTCTGATTCATACGAGGCGGATACGCCTGTTGCAAGAGAACTTTAGTCTTTAAATCTTTCGTTTTCTTATCTGATTTCTCTTTCTCCTCTTTATCCCTATTTTCATAATACTGTGCAGTTGCAAGTATTTGCGCAGTTGTAGAGACAGCCCACGCACTCTCGGAATCTTTTAATTTATTGCATAACTCAGGTAACAAATTATGTACAAATTTATCGACAAACAGTCTCTGTCCTCCTTCTGTGCTCATATCCTGACCACTATGATCTACAAAAGTCTCTTCGAACCTCGTGAAAAAGTCGGAGACACTTTCGTCTTTCTTTTGCCTGCATGCGGACAACTTGTCCCAGTTAACGCGCAATGCTGGCATCAGAGTCTTCATTAAGTCTATTATCCTACCTGGAAGATTAGCAATTAGAGGTTCGGGTTTGGAACCACCTATTTGCTGACCATCCGCTGCAACGATATCTGCCCAATTACCACCTAGGGCAACTGGATGATTCTCTTTACGAATTTTAGCCCAAATTGGTTGCGGAACTACATTCCCAAATAGCATATCAATATCCGCTAGGTTCATTACACAAGCCTCAACTGTTTGCGCTAATTCCTTATAGTATCCGGCAGGATTCTTACGCGGATCTGGCAAGGCCTGTTTCACTGCTAACACTTCGGCTCGCTTCCACGGAATGTGTATCCACACTCTCTGGAATTGCGCCGGAGCGGCTACAATACCATTGGCAACATCAGCTTGTACAGCGTCGCGCCAAATTGGAGGAACCTCCCTCATTGGATATTGGCGAGTCTGCTTCGTAATGCCTTTCTCTAAGTCTCTCGGTGAACGAAGTGATGGATCATTTCTATAACTTAAAATCAGTCCCATCGCTTCTTTTATATTTTGACCTACTATCATTCCTGCAGCAAACTCTTTCTGAACCTTAATTAAGTCTTCTAAATTCGATTCAGAGTCATCTTCTTCTAGTTCCTCACGTAAAAGAGAGCACATCTCGTCAAAAACATATCGTTGCGTTGGTTCATTCCATTGCATAAATGTATCTAGTACATCCCTCGTGCTATATCTCCTACTCTTCGAAATCCATCTGAGAGCCGTGGAATCTAATATTCCCCGTTCCTCAGTACTTGGAAGCTGACTACGTCTTTGTACAGAGTCAGAAGTAGGAGTCTTAATTAAAGTTTTATAGAGGGGAGACAGAATGCTAGAGACAGAATCAGTGATTCTTCGACGAACAGAGAGCGGAGTCAACATACTGGCAGATGCAGAGAACACAGTAGCAGTTGGAATGGATAGCGGGACAGTAGGAGTATCGAGGAAGATAGCTTGTGGAACAGTAGGTGTAAGCGACATAGGTATAGGTAAAGAAGTCGGCAACCCAGGAAGAGGAGGTGCCGTAGGAACATTCACATTGACCACAGGGGGTACAGGAGCTTGATTCTGAGGGACAGGAGCAGGAATACCAGGTTGTCCAGCAACCGGCAATTGAACATCCGGTACAGGTGGAGCCGTAGCACCTTGTGCATATGGTGGAGGTGACCGTAACAAATAAGACAACAGAGGATCGTTTTCGGGGTCCTCTAGTATCTTAGTTGTTTTCGATGGCAAGGCAGGATAGCACTTGTCAATCGCTAAGTTATGCTCTCTAATGGCCACCTCTATGGCCTTCTCAGACTCGTTAACTTGCAGCTGTTTAGCCGCTTGTTCTAAAGTCAACTCTTCTTGCTCTTTCTGTTCTTTCTTCAACCTCTTAATCTCTCTCTGTTTAGATTCTTTTCGCCAGTAACGGAAAGAATCAAACATTGCCGGCCGGGCTTTCTTCCTAAACAGTTTCGCTTCTAAATTATCAAGGATTTCGGGTTCAAAACTACCATGCAGTGGCCAACTGAGGACACCGTCCTTTTCCGTGTAGCGGACCCATACCTCATTATACGATATAGGACCCACACCATGCTTACAGTACAGATCATATAAGGGAGTCCCAATCGGAGGAACCAGACATGAGTCCTCCAACCGTGAATCACTTTTGCAACCAAAACAGGACAACATACAATTTCTCCGACTTACCATTTTGCAATCCGGAACACAGAACAAACAAAACAAGAAACAGATATGTGCACCTGAACCAAGAACTTAGGCCTACCAAAAGCGAACTGATGTATCGATACCCAAACTTAACCAAATAGATTATCGTAACCAGAACAACCAGTGATAATCTTACGAAACCAAACCAAACCAAGAACCAAAAAGGATTTTAACAACCCTTACGAAGTAACCAGCTAGCATTCACTAAATACTTAACTGAGGCACTGAAGACGTCACCAAGGAGAAACCCGTCACGTTCCGCCGTACTAAGGACTGCACCTCGGGTCCAAGACAGGGCGACGGTCAAGGCAACGGCCCACTGCAGCCGTCCTGAATGGGAACCCTCGTGGAAGAGAACTTCGGGCCACTTTTGCGATATGCCGGGATCGATGAAGTGGGGCGCCTCCCTCAGGAATCTTCACACGAAGCTTCTCGAACTCTTCAGGCTTTTGGACCGGTACCGAATGACGTCGCCCCACGTTGGGCGCCAATTGGAGTTCTGGACTTTTTGGTTCCGTCCAGAGGTGTCAGGGAACAACACCCGAAGACCCCGGAGTTCCACCTGTCTTGGTGCACGAATAAACAGAAACACGGGCTTCTCGATGGTGGCGTCAAAGACCAAAGGTTTATTACTGCAGGGACACAGAAGTCACAGAAACTACGCATGGGCAGTATCTAGGAGCCTGTTCGATTTGTACAAAGAGGGCTGCTCCTTATATACTGAAAATTGGGCTTCGGGCAAATTCTTCACATGTTACTACATTCCTAAACCTTTGTGTCCTAAACAATAAATATTTGGCGTTGCACAGGAATCGTCAACAATATCTGATGATACAACATTACGAATGAGAGGTTCCCACTTTTCCATCATAATCTCATGTCAACTTTTCATTCAGGACCCGGACCGCCTCATCGTAAATTTCGTTACCTCCCCCTAATAAAGGCCCAGAAGCAAAGGAGCAGAGCCAGGTGCAGAAGATAGAAAAGCAGGATAAGAGATGTTTGTGGGTTGTAAATGGGCAAGGCTACCAGCTTCGGCCGCCTAATCGTGATCAGGCCAACGGACACGAGAACCAGTTCAGCAAGGCTGGCCTCGGGCAGAGGAGGCAGCCTTTGCCGAGTCATGCAGCTACAGCGTGATCTGGTCTAAGGTGCACGTGTCACTAGAGAGGTGAATCGCCGGCTAAAGCTACGTGTCCTTAATCGAAATGAAGTAATCAAAGGTTATTGCGTATGTGAGGGCAAGAAACACAAAATGGCTGCCATGATCTAAGATGGATGCCATGGGTAGATCAGAAATGTGTTTGTTACAGGAGTACTCTTGCTCGTAGCGTAGCGAAAACACCAGGATATGCTAAATGGATCATTTGCGGTTCGCTGATACCAATATTATGTATTTCCGACAATATTGAAAACACGGGTTCAAATCGTCACGGAACCTCAGTAGAGCACATGTTGCAGTGTGTAAAGGAGATTAAGCAAGACGCAGGGGAGAAGAAGAACGATGACAAGATCAATGTCAGTGAGGTGGTGTCCGAATGCGAGACTGTGTCGGTAGTTAAAGGTCAGAAGACAGTGGGCAAGGAGCAGAAGGAAGGCAGGCCAGGAGGATTATTCAAAGGTACCTGCTACAGGTGTGGCAAACAAGGGCACTTAGCTAACGACAAGGAGTGTCCCGCCCTCAGATTCACGTGTAACAAGTGTGGTAAGAAAGGCCATTTCAAGCAATATTGCAAGAGTGGGCAGGGGGCCAGTAGACAGAGTAGAGACAGAACGAATGTGGTGTGCGACGAGTTTGTTGTGCAAGTAAAAGAGTTGAAGGCGCCTGGTCCCAGAAACCCCATGTGTGCAGAAGTTACAGCACAGGTTGATGAAGATCAAGTCGATAGTCCCAAAGACACCATAAGAGTAGGAGAGGTTGACCTAGAAGCATTGTTTGACTCCTGTTCTAGAATAACGATTATTAATGCCAAGGAGTTCTCACGTGTGTCTAAAGGAAAGATAATCTTGAAGAGGTTAGACCTGAGGCCAGGAGGGTATGCGGGCGCCCCATCTCCATGAAAGGGTACTTTCTGAGCAAAATTGTGTACAGGAACAGAACTACTGTGTCTAAAGTATATGTATCCACTGTAGGAGACAACATTTTGGGGTGGCGAGCTCAGAAGGGTTTGGGTGTGTATCTCAATCCCAACAGCAATCCCCAGATTTTGATACAGGAGATACGAGAATGTGAGTCTGACATAACTAAAGAATTTGAAGAGGTGTTTAGGGAAGGGCTTGGATGTTTGAAGAACTACTGTCACAAAATAAAATTGAAGATGAATGCCAAGCCCGTTGTGGCAAAAGTTAGAAGACTCCCCATAGCCATTCAGGAAGAGGTCAGATCCGAATTGGAGAAACTGTGTAAGGCTGGAGTCATCGAACCTGTGGAAGCGACTGAATGGTTGGCGCCCATCGTGGCAGCGAAGAAGAAGGATGGGTCAGTCCGGCTCTGCATTGATTTGAGGGCCCTCAATAAAGAGGTCGTCGTTGACCGATACCCTTTGCCGAACATCACCCAGATGATGAGCATGCTAGAGGGTGCCAAGGTGTTCTCCACCCTTGATCTCACCTCGGCCTATTTCTAGATAAAACTTCACGAGGAGTCTCAGGAACTCACTGCTTTTGTGACACCTATGGGCGCTTACAAGTTCAAAAGGATGCCGTTTGGCTTGGTCTCGGCGGCTGCCGTGTTCCAAAGAATCATGGGCAACATACTGAAAGGCATCCCAGGCGTCATGTGTTACCAGGATGACGTGCTTGTTTTCACAAAGAACCAAGTTGAGCATGATGAGAGACTGTCTTGGTAGAGACTGTCTGAGAAGAGGTCTTGGTTTAGACTTGTTAAAACGCCTATATGCGACATTGTACTGTTCTCCGGAAGGAGTACAGCTTACGTTGGGTAAAAGAATCACCTCTCCGATGTACTTGTCAATGGATGCACTCCCGCCGGAGCTGCGTTCACTCCCTGATACTCTTTGGGCGACTGGTCCTAATGATGTAGGTCTTTTAGAAATGCCACCATATGTAGTCACCTTGAAAGCAAATGTAAAATTTCCACGAATTCCTCAATACAAGATCTCTAATGAAGGTCAACGTGCACTTTTACTGATTGTGCAAGATTTGATTAAGAAAGGTGTGGTTGAAGAAACTAGAAGAAATGTCTGTAACAGTCCTGTATTACCGATTTTGAAACGAACTGATCCTACAAAGCCTCCAGTATATAGGTTTGTTATTGATCTCAGAGAGGTTAATAAGATTGTGGTTCCGCAATTTCCTGTGGTTCCAGACATTACTGCCTTGTTAACGTTGATTCCTGCAACAGCTACATGGTTTTCAGTCATCGACTTGAAAAACGCCTTTTTCAGCATTCCAATAGCCGAAGAAAGCAGAGATATTTTCGGCTTCTGTCTAGGAGGTCGAAGCTTCAGATTTAAACGCGCTCCACAAGGCTATTGTGAGAGCCCATCCATTTACAGTCAGGCATTAAAAAGTCAGTTAGATTCCTTTGTACTTCCTCCAGGTTCTGCTCTAGTGCAGTATGTAGATGACCTTCTAGTGGCTGCCGATGACAAGGAAACTTGCAAAGCAGCTACAATTTCGTTATTGCATCATTTGTCTAATTTGAATCACAAGGTGTCACCTTCGAAAATGCAATATTGCTGCCAAGAAGTGACCTACCTAGGTCATCTCTTGTCAAAGGAGGGAAGGAAGTTGACCCCAGAGAGAATAAAAGCAATTACGCAGATGAGTGTTCCTCGCACACAGAGAGAAGTACGTGCCTTTTTAGGTATTACCTCTTACTGTAGGCAGTGGATCCCAAATTTTTCTCTTTTAGCAAAACCATTGGTAGCCTTGACTGGGAAAAATGTTCCGAGTCCAGTGCCATGGTCTGCTGAATGTCAGGAGAGTTTTTCTGAGTTACGAAATGCACTTTGTTCAGCTCCTGTATTGGGTACACCCGATTACAGCAAGCCATTCACGCTCTATGTTCACAAAAGAGAAGGTTGCGCGTTGAGTGTTCTGACACAGAAATTTGGTGATAAACAACGCCCTTGTGCGTACTTTTCATCAACATTAGATCCGGTAGCTAGAGCGTTACCTAGTTGTTTGAGAGCTACAGCGGCAGCTGCGGCTTCCATTCGGCATTCTGCTGGTTTGGTGATGAATAACATGCTAGTGGTCATGGTTCCTCATGCTGTGGATACACTCATGAACAGAACCAAGACACAACACCTTACCAGTGCGAGATTATCTGGCTACGAGCTGACACTGCTAGCGAGTCATATTCAGATCAAAAGATGCAATGTATTGAATCCAGCAACACTGTTGCCGGCTAATCAAGAGTCGAGTGATTCCGAACCCCATGATTGTTGTTTCAGAACCGAGGAGGAGACAAAAGGACGAATTGATTTAAAAGACACCCCATTGTCAGATCCAGATGGCACGTTGTATGTTGATGGGTCATGTTTTAAATTGGAGAATGGTGATGTGACTGCTGCTTATGCAGTAACGACTTTGAGTACGATTGTGGAGACTGCAAGAGTGAGTCAGAATTCTGCCCAAGCTGCAGAGTTAATCGCCCTAACAAGAGCGTGTGTTTTAGCTAAGGGAAAGAGGGTGAATGTGTTCACAGATAGTCAGTACGCGTTTGGCGTGGCCCATAGTTTTGGCCGTTTGTGGAAAGAAAGAGGTTTCATTACGTCCCATGGGACTAAGATTCAACATGGTCAGTTAGTTAACGACTTGTTGGAATCTCTAACCTTGCCGACTGAAGTTGCGATTGTGAAATGCAGTGCGCATAAAGCAATCACGGATGATGTTGGTCGTGGGAATGCTTTTGCTGATGAGACTGCTAAACAGACAGCTAGAAATATGATGAGTAGAATGTATGTTGCAACGTCTGCAAGATGGATTTCCGAGTCTGGAATGTGTGAGGATACAGTGGAAAGTGTGAAAGAGATTCAGAAAGAGGCAACTGAGGAGGAAAAACGTGCATGGAAAGAAAGTACGGGCAAGTTGGATTCGAGTGGGTGTTGGATTGACTTGTCGGAACAACAGCGTTGGATGTTGCCTGATGCGTATGTGCTTGCAGTGGTGACAATGGCACATGGAGTAGCGCACATAAGTTCTAAAGGAATCTGTAAAATGTTGGCACCAGTCTGGAAGAATGATGGGATTAGTAAATGTGCAGAGAGAGTGGTGAAAAATTGTATGGTATGCCTGATGCATAATCCTGGCAAGGGAACTCCTACTCCTGCTGGTCACTTCGCTCCACCTTCTTGTCCCTTTGAAGTGATTCAGTTAGACTTCATTCACATGGATCGGTGCAATAACTTAAAATACGTCCTGGTGGTAGTTTGTGCTTTCTCCAGATGGATCGAAGCATATCCACTAAAGGACAACACTGCCCTATCAACTGCCAAAATTCTTCTCAAAGAATATTTCCCTAGATACGGAATGCCACGGATTGTATGGTCAGATAACGGAAGTGAGTTTATAGGGAAAGTTATGCAGAGTGTGTGTGCCGGTTTAGGTATTAAGCAAAAATTTCACAGTGCAAACCATCCCCAGTCTGCTGGTTTAGTTGAGGGTTACAATGGCACTCTCAAACTAAAACTTGCTAAAATACAGGCATCCACGGGTTTATCCTGGCCAGATGCACTACCCTTGGCTTTGTTATCCACAAGAGCGACTGTGCATTCTAGAGTAGGGCTTAGTCCATACGAAATTGTCTTTGGCCGTCCTGCTAATATTTGGGGAGTGCCAAGGCCAAAGGAATTTTGTTCTCTGGAATACCCAATGTTGATTGATTACCTTTACGACTTGACTGCTAAATTGAGTCTTATTCACCAACAGGTTTTCGATGCATTGCCAAAGCCTCCGGAGAGTCCAGGTCATCAGCTGAAACCAGGTGACCACGTTGTGGTACGAAACTTTGCGAGGACGAAGAACCTTCAGCCCAGATTTGTTGGCCCCTTCCAGGTGTTATTGGCGACGAGAACTGCTGTTCGTGTGGCTGGTCGCAAGCATTGGATACATGCAACACATGTCAAACGTGTGCCCCTGCCACTTCCTTATGACAACTGGGTGAAGAAGGGAATTGGTGCCTCTGAATTCGAGCAAACACCCAAGTTTATCCCTTTCAGCGATGCCGAATTGATAACTGACACTTCAAACTCTGACTCTCCTCCTGAAACTACTTCTTTGACTCCTGAACACTTGCCCTCTGCATCAGAAGAAACTTTGCCATCTGCGAACTTGAACATTGCAAACTCTATTGACAACACACTGTTTCCTGATCAAACGGTTCCTGCAAAACTAAGATACAACTTACGATCTCGTAATATGGACAAATAAAGCAGGAAACTGCCTATTGTGATATTTGAAATTTTGAACTTTTGCCTTCAGCCAGGAAGTTTGCTATTGTTTTATTGTTTTTAAAATTGCCTTGCCGTCTGGGTAGCCGTAGGGTCGTGGCTGTGTGCCTAGTTGAATCTGCGGGGATCAGACACAAGGTCGATCTTTCTGTTGGTTCTGGGAACTCCCAGGGCTGATAGAGGCATTTTCATCTACGTACACATCATCAGTGGTCGCGAGCGGATTGTAGAAGATGGAGCTTCCTGCGCTGCAACGAGAAAATGTGATCTATGTTCGCAGAAACAGACTTTACAGAATCCTTCATAGTAAATGTTTTCTGATGCAATGTGCTATTACATTTTTAATTGTTTTAATAACGTTGGTGGGTGGAATCGTTTTTGGTATAAATTTAATCTTTGTGCCAGTAACTACAGTACCTCCCCTTGATCCTGCTACTTCTACTGTTTCTTCTATGCATTCTTTTCACTCGTTTCCTGAACATGAGCAAGCTCGATGCTCAGAATTTATCAATAACACTTTTGTACAGCTCTTGCACCAACTCCAACTGGTAGTTAACACTACAGACTGCTGGGTGTGTGGCTTGATACCCCACACTATGGATAAAGGCATTCCCTATCTGGTTTTGCCTTTTAGCTATAATGGATCATTCCAGGCCTTTCAAACCATCTGTGCTTATGCCCTTGAAACCTATCCTCCGCGTCCACCACGTTCCACTAAATATAACTCTGCCAACAAAGCTTTAGTCCAGGGAATTATTGACATGATTAAGGACGTCAATAATACTCCATCTTACCCTAGAGACGAATTGCGAGTATATTTGAGTTGGAATTCTTCAGAGTATTGCCTTAGTTTGGGAGAAAGCAAGCGTAAAAGCTCCACTCCAATCTGGGTCGTACCTCACCGAGGTCAGGTCTGTTTGCAAGGAAATGGGAAAAATCCGAGAGCTCAGCTAGGGAGGAGTGAGTGCGTAGAGACTTACGTGTTTCCGTCTAACTCTTCCCCTGCTTTTCTTACTGCTAGGGGTACCTACTTCATCTGTCAAGACAGAGCGTATACATGGTTACCTGCCGACTTTGCGGGGTCATGCTATATTGCTCGATTGTTGCCTCCAACATACACTGCTTCATCTGACTACCACAAGATCAGAGTAGCAAGAGGTGTTTTCAGCAAGGAAGACACCGCTGGTCAGGAAGCTGGAGACTTCTTCAAAGGTTTCCTTCCGTTCTGGGGGCCTATGGCCAATAGTAGAAACATACGTCAGCTAACACGGGTAGTTGAATCTACTATTACCGAAACTGCTGGTGCCCTTAGCAATTTGACAGCTGAGCTTCAGGCGGATAGACTCATGACGTTGCAGAACCGTATGGTTCTAGACGTAATACTTGCAGATCGAGGTGGGGTATGCAGAATGATCCAATCGAGCTGCTGTGTCTTTATTCCCAATAATGCTCCAACAGTCTATGAGGCGATCTCTAAGCTACACAAGATTTCCGACTCTATACACGTAGACAAGGGAAACTGGTCCTTCATGGAGTGGTTTTGGACTCTGATATCAGCGTGGGGATGGAAGGTTCTGATGGTCATTGGTGTCATCTTAGTATTCCTGTTCTCATGCTGCCTGATTATCCAGTGTGGTCCTGCTCTGTGTAGTCTTTGTGCTGCAACCTGTTTTAGAAAACCACCTGCGTTTGGAGAAAAGGCGCGTGAAAGGATGATGATACAACAACATGTCACTGACCTGATGAGCATAGAATTAGACTCTGACATAGACTGAGTAATTGCCTATGTAAGGGCAAAAGGATGGCCTGAGGTTCCGTGACGATTTGAACCCGTGTTTTCAATATTGTCGGAAATACATAATACTGGTATCAGCGAACCGCAAATGATCCATTTAGCATATCCTGGTGTTTTCGCTACGCTACGAGCAAGAGTACTCCTGTTACGAACACATCTCCGATCTACCCATGGCATCCATCTTAGATCATGGCAGCCATTTTGTGTTTCTTGCCCTCACATACGCAATAACCTTTGATTACTTCATTTCGATTAAGGACACGTAGCCTTAGCCGGCGATTCACCTTTCCAGTGACACGTGCACCTTGGAACAGAACACGCTGTAGCTGCATGACTCGACAAAGGCTGCCTCCTCTGCCCGAGGCCAGTCCTGCTATACTGGTTCTTGTGGTCGTTGGCCTGATCATGATTAGGCGGCCGAAGCCGGTAGCCTTGCCCATTTACAACCCACAAACATCCCTTATCCTGCTTTTCTATCTTCTGCACCTGGCTCTGCTCCTTTCCTTCTAGGCCTTTATTAGGGGGAGGTAACGAAATTTACGATGAGGCGGTCCGGGTCTTGAATGAAAAGTTGACATGAGATTATGATGGAAAAGTGGGAACCCCTCGTTCGTAATGTTTTGACATCAGATATTGTCGACGATTCCTATGCAACGCCAAATATTTATTGTTTAGGACACAAAGGTTTGGGAATGTACTAACATGTGAAGGATTTGCCTGAAGGCCAATATTTAGTATATAAGGAGCAACCCTCTTTGTACAAATCGAACAGGCTCCTAGAATCTGCCCGTGTGTAGTTTCTGTGACTTCTGTGTCCCTGCAGTAATAAACCTTTGGTCTTTGACGCCACCATCGAGAAGCCCGTGTTTCTGTTTATTTGTGCACCGAGACAGGTGGAACTCCGGGGTCTTCGGGTGTTGTTCCCTGACACCTCTGGACGGAACCAAAAAGTCCAGAACTCCAATTGGCGCCCCATGTGGGGCGACGTCATTCGGTACCGGTCCAAAAGCCTGAAGAGTTCGAGAAGCTTCGTGTGAAGATTCCTGAGGGAGGCGCCCCACTTCATCGATCCCGGCATATCGCAAAAGTGGCCCGACGTTCTCTTCCACGAGGGTTCCCGTTCAGGACGGCTGCAGTGGTCCGTTGCCTTGACCGTCGCCCTGTCTTGGACCCGAGGTGCAGTCCTTAGTACGGCGAAACGTGACGGGTTTCTCCTTGGTGACGTCTTCAGTGCCTCAGTTAAGTATTTAGTGGTTGCTAGCTGGTTACTTCGTGAGGGTTGTTAAATCCTTTTTTGGTTCTTGGTTTGGTTTGGTTTCGTAAGATTATCACTGGTTGTTCTGGTTACGATAATCTATTTGGTTTAGTTTGAGTATCGATACATTTGTTCGCTTTTGGTAGGCCTAAGTTCTTGGTTCGAGTGCACATCCCTGTTTGTGTTGTTTGTTCTGTGTTCCGGATTACAAAATGGTAAGTCGGAGAAACTGTATGTTGTCGTGTTTTGGTTGCAACAGTGATTCACGATTGGAGGACTCATGTCTGGTTCCTCCGATTGGGACTCCTCTATATGATCTTTACTGTAAGCATGGTGTGGGTCCTATATCGTATAATGAGGTATGGGTCCGAAACACTGAAAAGGATGGTGTCCTTAGTTGGCCACTACATGGTAGTTTTGAACCCGAAATCCTTGACAATTTAGAAGTGAAATTGTTTAAGAAGAAAGCCCGGCCGGCAATGTTTGATTCTTTCCGGTATTGGCGAAAAGAATCTAAACAGAGAGAAATTAAAAGGTTGAAAAAAGAACAGAAAGAGCAAGAATTAACTTTAGAACAAGCGGCTAAGCAGCTGCAAGATAACGAGTCTGAGAAAGCAATGGAGATAGCTACTAGAGAGCGTAACTTAGCGATAGATAAGTGCTATCCAGCCTTGCCATCGAGTACGACTAAGATAGTAGAGGACCCCGAAAACGATCCTCTGTTGTCTTACTTGTTACGGTCACCACCACCGTATGCACAGGGTGCTACGGCTCCACCTGTACCAAATGTTCAATTGCCGGTTGCTGGACAACCTGGTATTCCTGCTCCTGCCCCTCAGAATCAAGCTCCTGTACCTCCTGTGGTTAATGTAAATGTTCCTACGGCACCTCCTCTTCCTGGGTTGCCGACTTCTCTACCTATACCTGTATCGCTTACACCTACTGTTTCACAAGCTATCTTACTCGATACTCCTACTGTCCCGCTATCTGTTCCAACTGCTACTGTGTTCTCCGCATCTGCCAGTATTATGACTCCGCTTTCTGTTCGTCGAAGAATCACTGATTCTGTCTCTAACATTCTGTCTCCTTTCTATAAATCTTTAATTAAGACTCCTACTTCTGACTCTGTACAAAGACGTAGTCAGCTCCCAAGTACTGAGGAACGGGGAATATTAGATTCCACGGCTCTCAGATGGATTTCGAAAAGTAGGAGATATAGTACGAGAGATGTACTAGATACATTTATGCAGTGGAATGAACCAACGCAACGATATGTCTTTGACGAGATGTGCTCTCTTTTACGTGAGGAACTAGAAGAAGATGACTCTAAATTGAATTTAGAAGACTTAATTAAGGTTCAGAAAGAGTTTGCTGCAGGAATGATAGTAGGTCAAAATATAAAAGAAGCGATGGAACTGGTTTTAAGTTATAGGAATGATCCATCACTTCGTTCACCAAGGGACTTAGAGAAAAGTAGTACGAAGCTTAATCGCCAATATCCAATGAGGGAGGTTCCTCCAATTTGGCGTGAAGCTGTGCAAGCTGATGTAAACCTTGGTATTGCAGCCGCTCCGGCCCAATTCCAAAGAGTGTGGATACACATTCCGTGGAAGCGAGCCGAAGTGTTAGCAGTGAAGCAGGCCTTGCCAGACCCGCGTAAGAATCCTGCTGGATACTATAAGGAATTAGCACAAACAGTTGAGGCCTGTGTAATGAATCTGGCGGACATTGACATGTTATTTGGGAATGTAGTTCCGCAACCAATTTGGGCTAAGATTCGTAAAGAGAATCATCCAGTTGCTCTAGGTGGTGATTGGGCAGCTATCATTGCAGCGGATGGTCAGCAAATAGGTGGTTCCAAACCCGAACCTCTAATTGCTAATCTTCCAGGTAGGATAATAGACTTAATGAAGACTCTGATGCCAGCAGTGCGTGTTAATTGGGACAAGTTGTCCGCATGCAGGCAAAAGAAAGACGAAAGTGTCTCCGACTTTTTCACGAGGTTCGAAGAGACTTTTGTAGATCACAGTGGTCAGGATATGAGCACAGAAGGAGGACAGAGATTGTTTGTCGATAAATTTGTACACAATTTGTTACCTGAGCTATGCAATAAATTAAAAGATTCCGAGAGTGCGTGGGCTGTCTCTACAACTGCGCAAATACTTGCAACTGCACAGTATTATGAAAACAGGGATAAAGAGGAGAAAGAGAAATCAGATAAGAAAACGAAAGACTTAAAGACTAAAGTTCTTTTGCAACAGGCATATCCGCCTCGCATGAATCAGACTAATACGCAACAAGGATCGTATCAAAGGACAGATTATGGTTCTCAGAGACCACAATATCAGTGGAATCAGTGTGCGTATTGTAAGAAAGAGGGTCATCATAAAAATGAGTGTCCAGTCTTAGCGCAAAATAACGCAGCCGCAGCTCAGAGAGGTCGTGGTGGTTTTGTGCAGAATTCTAAAGGTCGAGGACGAGGTGCTATGCCTCCACAGACGAATGATCGCCCTTCCAATCACTTTGATCAACGAAATGGACAGTCTGCCCAACAAAATAGATCTCAACAGTATCATGTTGAAGACTATTGTGAAAATGATGAGGGATTTCAACAAAGTGAGTACTAGGACAGCCATGGACAGAGAGAGGGAGTAGTAGCAGTTCCAGTAGATCAGAGTGGGCCTTATGTCGCAGTAGCAACATCAGGTGTAGTCGAACCGTTTCTGTTGGATACTGGTGCCGCAAAAAGTTCTATCATTCATGCGAAACTCCCTGGCGCACCTTTGTCCGGCTTAACAAATGTTTCTGTAGGTTTTTCAGGCGCCCCTGTTTACAACCCCGTATCTGGTCCTTTGTCTATTTCTGTTGGACCGTGTCAATTGAAAGCACCCCTGATTTTGACGACAGGTTGTAATGAAAATCTGCTTGGTTTAGACTTGTTAAAACGCCTATATGCGACATTGTACTGTTCTCCGGAAGGAGTACAGCTTACGTTGGGTAAAAGAATCACCTCTCCGATGTACTTGTCAATGGATGCACTCCCGCCGGAGCTGCGTTCACTCCCTGATACTCTTTGGGCGACTGGTCCTAATGATGTAGGTCTTTTAGAAATACCACCATATGTAGTCACCTTGAAAGCAAATGTAAAATTTCCACGAATTCCTCAATACAAGATCTCTAATGAAGGTGAACGTGCACTTTTACTGATTGTGCAAGATTTGATTAAGAAAGGTGTGGTTGAAGAAACTAGAGGAAATGTCTGTAACAGTCCTGTATTACCGATTTTGAAACGAACTGATCCTACAAAGCCTCCAGTATATAGGTTTGTTATTGATCTCAGAGAGGTTAATAAGATTGTGGTTCCGCAATTTCCTGTGGTTCCAGACATTACTGCCTTGTTAACGTTGATTCCTGCAACAGCTACATGGTTTTCAGTCATCGACTTGAAAAACGCCTTTTTCAGCATTCCAATAGCCGAAGAAAGCAGAGATATTTTCGGCTTCTGTCTAGGAGGTCGAAGCTTCAGATTTAAACGCGCTCCACAAGGCTATTGTGAGAGCCCATCCATTTACAGTCAGGCATTAAAAAGTCAGTTAGATTCCTTTGTACTTCCTCCAGGTTCTGCTCTAGTGCAGTATGTAGATGACCTTCTAGTGGCTGCCGATGACAAGGAAACTTGCAAAGCAGCTACAATTTCGTTATTGCATCATTTGTCTAATTTGAATCACAAGGTGTCACCTTCGAAAATGCAATATTGCTGCCAAGAAGTGACCTACCTAGGTCATCTCTTGTCAAAGGAGGGAAGGAAGTTGACCCCAGAGAGAATAAAAGCAATTACGCAGATGAGTGTTCCTCGCACACAGAGTGAAGTACGTGCCTTTTTAGGTATTACCTCTTACTGTAGGCAGTGGATCCCACATTTTTCTCTTTTAGCAAAACCATTGGTAGCCTTGACTGGGAAAAATGTTCCGAGTCCAGTGCCATGGTCTGCTGAATGTCAGGAGAGTTTTTCTGAGTTACGAAATGCACTTTGTTCAGCTCCTGTATTGGGTACACCCGATTACAGCAAGCCATTCACGCTCTATGTTCACGAAAGAGAAGGTTGCGCGTTGAGTGTTCTGACACAGAAATTTGGTGATAAACAACGCCCTTGTGCGTACTTTTCATCAACATTAGATCCGGTAGCTAGAGCGTTACCTAGTTGTTTGAGAGCTACAGCGGCAGCTGCGGCTTCCATTCGGCAATCTGCTGGTTTGGTGATGAATAACATGCTAGTGGTCATGGTTCCTCATGCTGTGGATACACTCATGAACAGAACCAAGACACAACACCTTACCAGTGCGAGATTATCTGGCTACGAGCTGACACTGCTAGCGAGTCATATTCAGATCAAAAGATGCAATGTATTGAATCCAGCAACACTGTTGCCGGCTAATCAAGAGTCGAGTGATTCCGAACCCCATGATTGTTGTTTCAGAACCGAGGAGGAGACAAAAGGACAAATTGATTTAAAAGACACCCCATTGTCAGATCCAGATGGCACGTTGTATGTTGATGGGTCATGTTTTAAATTGGAGAATGGTGATGTGACTGCTGCTTATGCAGTAACGACTTTGAGTACGATTGTGGAGACTGCAAGAGTGAGTCAGAATTCTGCCCAAGCTGCAGAGTTAATCGCCCTAACAAGAGCGTGTGTTTTAGCTAAGGGAAAGAGAGTGAATGTGTTCACAGATAGTCAGTACGCGTTTGGCGTGGCCCATTATTTTGGCCGTTTGTGGAAAGAAAGAGGTTTCATTACGTCCCATGGGACTAAGATTCAACATGGTCAGTTAGTTAACGACTTGTTGGAATCTCTAACCTTGCCGACTGAAGTTGCGATTGTGAAATGCAGTGCGCATAAAGCAATCACGGATGATGTTGGTCGTGGGAATGCTTTTGCTGATGAGACTGCTAAACAGACAGCTAGAAATATGATGAGTAGAATGTATGTTGCAACGTCTGCAAGATGGATTTCCGAGTCTGGAATGTGTGAGGATACAGTGGAAAGTGTGAAAGAGATTCAGAAAGAGGCAACTGAGGAGGAAAAACGTGCATGGAAAGAAAGTACGGGCAAGTTGGATTCGAGTGGGTGTTGGATTGACTTGTCGGAACAACAGCGTTGGATGTTGCCTGATGTGTATGTGCTTGCAGTGGTGACAATGGCACATGGAGTAGCGCACATAAGTTCTAAAGGAATCTGTAAAATGTTGGCACCAGTCTGGAAGAATGATGGGATTAGTAAATGTGCAGAGAGAGTGGTGAAAAATTGTATGGTATTCCTGATGCATAATCCTGGCAAGGGAACTCCTACTCCTGCTGGTCACTTCGCTCCACCTTCTTGTCCCTTTGAAGTGATTCAGTTAGACTTCATTCACATGGATCGGTGCAATAACTTAAAATACGTCCTGGTGGTAGTTTGTGCTTTCTCCAGATGGATCGAAGCATATCCACTAAAGGACAACACTGCCCTATCAACTGCCAAAATTCTTCTCAAAGAATATTTCCCTAGATACGGAATGCCACGGATTGTATGGTCAGATAACGGAAGTGAGTTTATAGGGAAAGTTATGCAGAGTGTGTGTGCCGGTTTAGGTATTAAGCAAAAATTTCACAGTGCAAACCATCCCCAGTCTGCTGGTTTAGTTGAGGGTTACAATGGCACTCTCAAACTAAAACTTGCTAAAATACAGGCATCCACGGGTTTATCCTGGCCAGATGCACTACCCTTGGCTTTGTTATCCACAAGAGCGACTGTGCATTCTAGAGTAGGGCTTAGTCCATACGAAATTGTCTTTGGCCGTCCTGCTAATATTTGGGGAGTGCCAAGGCCAAAGGAATTTTTTTCTCTGGAATACCCAATGTTGATTGATTACCTTTACGACTTGACTGCTAAATTGAGTCTTATTCACCAACAGGTTTTCGATGCATTGCCAAAGCCTCCGGAGAGTCCAGGTCATCAGCTGAAACCAGGTGACCACGTTGTGGTACGAAACTTTGCGAGGACGAAGAACCTTCAGCCCAGATTTGTTGGCCCCTTCCAGGTGTTATTGGCGACGAGAACTGCTGTTCGTGTGGCTGGTCGCAAGCATTGGATACATGCAACACATGTCAAACGTGTGCCCCTGCCACTTCCTTATGACAACTGGGTGAAGAAGGGAATTGGTGCCTCTGAATTCGAGCAAACACCCAAGTTTATCCCTTTCAGCGATGCCGAATTGATAACTGACACTTCAAACTCTGACTCTCCTCCTGAAACTACTTCTTTGACTCCTGAACACTTGCCCTCTGCATCAGAAGAAACTTTGCCATCTGCGAACTTGAACATTGCAAACTCTATTGACAACACACTGTTTCCTGATCAAACGGTTCCTGCAAAACTAAGATACAACTTACGATCTCGTAATATGGACAAATAAAGCAGGAAACTG
Source organism: Lissotriton vulgaris (assembly GCF_964263255.1). Classification (NCBI taxonomy): domain Eukaryota; kingdom Metazoa; phylum Chordata; class Amphibia; order Caudata; family Salamandridae; genus Lissotriton; species Lissotriton vulgaris. Next base: position 1,412,607,882 of record NC_141687.1, read on the forward strand.
CCTATTGTGATATTTGAAATTTTGAACTTTTGCCTTCAGCCAGGAAGTTTGCTATTGTTTTATTGTTTTTAAAATTGCCTTGCCGTCTGGGTAGCCGTAGGGTCGTGGCTGTGTGCCTAGTTGAATCTGCGGGGATCAGACACAAGGTCGATCTTTCTGTTGGTTCTGGGAACTCCCAGGGCTGATAGAGGCATTTTCATCTACGTACACATCATCAGTGGTCGCGAGCGGATTGTAGAAGATGGAGCTTCCTGCGCTGCAACGAGAAAATATGATCTATGTTCGCAGAAACAGACTTTACAGAATCCTTCATAGTAAATGTTTTCTGATGCAATGTGCTATTACATTTTTAATTGTTTTAATAACGTTGGTGGGTGGAATCGTTTTTGGTATAAATGTAATCTTTGTGCCAGTAACTACAGTACCTCCCCTTGATCCTGCTACTTCTACTGTTTCTTCTATGCATTCTTTTCACTCGTTTCCTGAACATGAGCAAGCTCGACGCTCAGAATTTATCAATAACACTTTTGTACAGCTCTTGCACCAACACCAACTGGTAGTTAACACTACAGACTGCTGGGTGTGTGGCTTGATACCCCACACTATGGATAAAGGCATTCCCTATCTGGTTTTGCCTTTTAGCTATAATGGATCATTTCAGGCCTTTCAAACCATCTTTGCTTATGCCCTTGAAACCTATCCTCCGCGTCCACCACGTTCCACTAAATATAACTCTGCCAACAAAGCTTTAGTCCAGGGAATTATTGACATGATTAAGGACGTCAATAATACTCCATCTTACCCTAGAGACGAATTGCGAGTATATTTGAGTTGGAATTCTTCAGAGTATCGCCTTAGTTTGGGAGAAAGCAAGCGTAAAAGCTCCACTCCAATCTGGGTCGTACCTCACCGAGGTCAGGTCTGTTTGCAAGGAAATGGGAAAAATCCGAGAGCTCAGCTAGGGAGGAGTGAGTGCGTAGAGACTTACGTGTTTCCGTCTAACTCTTCCCCTGCTTTTCTTACTTCTAGGGGTACCTACTTCATCTGTCAAGACAGAGCGTATACATGGTTACCTGCCGACTTTGTGGGGTCATGCTATATTGCTCGATTGTTGCCTCCAACATACACTGCTTCATCTGACTACCACAAGATCAGAGTAGCAAGAGGTGTTTTCAGCAAGGAAGACACCGCTGGTCAGGAAGCTGGAGACTTCTTCAAAGGTTTCCTTCCGTTCTGGGGGCCTATGGCCAATAGTAGAAACATACGTCAGCTAACACGGGTAGTTGAATCTACTATTACCGAAACTGCTGGTGCCCTTAGCAATTTGACAGCTGAGCTTCAGGCGGATAGACTCATGACGTTGCAGAACCGTATGGTTCTAGACGTAATACTTGCAGATCGAGGTGGGGTATGCAGAATGATCCAATCGAGCTGCTGTGTCTTTATTCCCAATAATGCTCCAACAGTCTATGAGGCGATCTCTAAGCTACACAAGATTTCCGACTCTATACACGTAGACAAGGGAAACTGGTCCTTCATGGAGTGGTTTTGGACTCTGATATCAGCGTGGGGATGGAAGGTTCTGATGGTCATTGGTGTCATCTTAGTATTCCTGTTCTCATGCTGCCTGATTATCCAGTGTGGTCCTGCTCTGTGTAGTCTTTGTGCTGCAACCTGTTTTAGAAAACCACCTGCGTTTGGAGAAAAGGCGCGAGAAAGGATGATGATACAACAACATGTCACTGACCTGATGAGCATAGAATTAGACTCTGACATAGACTGAGTAATTGCCTATGTAAGGGCAAAAGGAGGGTCTGAGGTTCCGTGACGATTTGAACCCGTGTTTTCAATATTGTCGGAAATACATAATACGGGTATCAGCGAACCGCAAATGATCCATTTAGCATATCCTGGTGTTTTCGCTACGCTACGAGCAAGAGTACTCCTGTTACGAACACATCTCCGATCTACCCATGGCATCCATCTTAGATCATGGCAGCCATTTTGTGTTTCTTGCCCTCACATACGCAATAACCTTTGATTACTTCATTTCGATTAAGGACACGTAGCCTTAGCCGGCGATTCACCTTTCCAGTGACACGTGCACCTTGGAACAGAACACGCTGTAGCTGCATGACTCGACAAAGGCTGCCTCCTCTGCCCGAGGCCAGTCCTGCTATACTGGTTCTTGTGGTCGTTGGCCTGATCATGATTAGGCGGCCGAAGCCGGTAGCCTTGCCCATTTACAACCCACAAACATCCCTTATCCTGCTTTTCTATCTTCTGCACCTGGCTCTGCTCCTTTCCTTCTAGGCCTTTATTAGGGGGAGGTAACGAAATTTACGATGAGGCGGTCCGGGTCTTGAATGAAAAGTTGACATGAGATTATGATGGAAAAGTGGGAACCCCTCGTTCGTAATGTTTTGACATCAGATATTGTCGACGATTCCTATGCAACGCCAAATATTTATTGTTTAGGACACAAAGGTTTGGGAATGTACTAACATGTGAAGGATTTGCCTGAAGGCCAATATTTAGTATATAAGGAGCAACCCTCTTTGTACAAATCGAACAGGCTCCTAGAATCTGCCCGTGTGTAGTTTCTGTGACTTCTGTGTCCCTGCAGTAATAAACCTTTGGTCTTTGACGCCACCATCGAGAAGCCCGTGTTTCTGTTTATTTGTGCACCGAGACAGGTGGAACTCCGGGGTCTTCGGGTGTTGTTCCCTGACACCTCTGGACGGAACCAAAAAGTCCAGAACTCCATGACCTTGGGACGAGTTGGCTTTAGACATCGTGGGCCCGTTGACTGGGGAGCTGCGGACACCTTACATTTTAGTGCTCGTAGATTTGTATTCTCGGTGGCCAGAGATAAAACTCGTCAGTGAAGTCACGACCAAGACTGTCATCGGATTCTTACAGGAGGTATTTATCCGAGAGGGTCTCCCCAGCAACATCCTCACTGACAACGGAGTGCAACTATGCTCGAAAGAGATGGAAGACTTCCTAGAAGAAAGAGGCATCAGACACAAGCGATGCGCATTATACCACCCAGAAACCAATGGCATGGTCGAACGTTTTAACAAAACCATCAAGGAGAGCATCCAGCTGGCCAAAGCCAGTGGCATAAGTTGGAAAGAAGAGGTGTGGAGGCGTCTGGAAGCGTACAGGTTCACGCCGCATCAGACAACGGGCGTCACCCCGTTCGAATTGCTCCGCGCAAGGACACCCAACACTAAGCTTACCCCGGGGTGGATGGAATGGCAAAAGGGGTGGTCGGACCGAACCAAAGAAAAGGATAGTCTGAGGAAACATGAACAAGCCATGAAGGTGAGGAAAGAAGGTTACGACCAACGCAAGGCCACACGGGAGGTTGAGTTTAAAGTAGGTGACAATATCAAGATCAAAGCTCCCACAGGGAAGGCAGGCTGGTCAGAGTACAGCAGTCCCACGAAAATCACTAAGCTTCTCAAGAATGCAGTCAAAACCCAAGAAGGGAAAATATGGAACCTAGGGAGAGTTGTAAAGTACCACCCTCCAGTAGATGTCCCTGAAGGTGCAAGGGAGGGGGAGAGTGGTCCTAGACTGGATAGTGGTTTCACCGTTAGGAGGCCGTCAGATGTCTCTCACCCGGGCCACAGGCCCAACAGGAGAGTGACCAGACCTCCCAGGCGTTTTGACCAATATGTAATGATGTAACTATTGCCATTCCGCCTAATGTAAGGTTTTTACCTATTTCTGTTTTCTGCATATTGCCTTATCTAATGTTTTCAATTTCCGCAGGGAAGGGGGATGTGTGGTATCTCCCTCTTTGTTCCCCCCCCGGCGGCTCTGCGTGTGATGGTGCTGCTCGCGGTGACATCACTTAGAATGTCACCGCGACCAGCGTTCCAAGGCGAGCGCCGGGGACACTGAGGCGGGACAGCGTTACCGAGAGGCTGTGGCTGAGGTCGCAGGTGTTTTGTACTTGATAAATAAACATTCCTGTTTACTTACGTGACGGCTCCGACTGTCATTTGAAGCCGTCACCACAGTCCGCCTCCCCCCCTTCCGATCCGAGGCCACCAAAGTCATCTGCAGCGTTCCTCAAGGCTCCTTACTCAGCCCCACCCTCTTCAACGTCTACATAAGCCCTCTCGCAGCCATAACACGCCAACACAACCTAAACATCCTCTCCTAGGCTGACGACACCCAGCTGATCCTCTCCCTCACCAACGACCCCGCCACCGCCAGAGCCAGCCTCCAGCCTCCAGGAAGGAATGAAAGACGTCGCGGAATGGATGGAACTCAGCCGTCTGAAACTGAACTCAGACAAGACGGACGTCCTCATCCTGGGACCATCCTCCTCTGCCTGGGATGACTACTGGTGACCCTCTGCGCTAGGCACCACCCCCAAGCCCACGGACTATGCACGCAACCTGGGCTTCATCCTGGACTCATCCCTCACAATGACCAAGCCGTCTCGTCATCCTGTTTCAAAAACCCTGCGCATGCTCCGAAAGATCTTCCGGTGGATCCCCACCGATACCAGGAAGACGGTCACCCAGGCCCTCGTCACCAGCCGACTGGACTACGGGAACACCCTCTACGCTGGAACCACAGCCAAACTCCAGAAAGGACTCCAGCGCATACAGAACGCTTCTGCACGACTCATCCTGGACATCCCTCGTCACAGCCACATCTCTGCCCATCTGAAAGACCTGCACTGGTTCCCCGTCAGCAAGAGGATAACGTTCAGACTCCTCACCCATGCACACAAGGCTCTCCACGGCATGAGCCCCAAATACCTCAATAGCCGCCTCACATTCTACACACCCACCCACCAGCTCCAAACCGCCAGACTCGCTCTCGCTGCCGTCCCACGAATCCGCAAATCCACCGCCGGAGGAAGATCCTTCTCCTACCTGGCAACCAAGACATGGAACTCCCCCCCCCTCCCTCCCCACCCCCCTACGGCTGACCCATGACCATCTCTCCTTCAGGAAACAACTCAAGACCTGGCTGTTCGAGCAGTAGCGACTCCCCTCCCCCCAGCGCCTTGAGACCCTAGCGGGTGAGTAGCGCGCTCTACAAATTTATTTGATTGATTGATTGATTGATTGAGACAACATGTACATTTTACCTATATGTGCGGAGATCTCCGCCTAACTGCGGTGTCTCTGCACATGTAAGTATATATTTTAGGAATAAATATGGGCGAGACAAGGGAGAGAAAGGGAAAAGGGGCAGACACACTCCTCTCTACTACCATCCCCTTTTGTGGTAAGAGGAATTTACTGAGGATTAGGGAGAGGTTTTGGGCGGGACCTCACCCACGGACACAAGAGTAAGCCAATTGAATCACTCTAGGGGTGGAGTCACATAAATTTCACTTCTGTAGTAAGTTTACACTCTGTAGTAAATCACAATAAAACAGAGGTAGTGGTGGTTTGGACTGTCGCACTTTCCAATTCTATCATTAGTTTTTTTCGTTATAGCTGATTGTATCAATGCAAATTATTTCTTATATGAAAAACGGTGCCCCTCAAGGTAACATTGACATCCCACTACCACAGATGTCAGCTTCCACCACAAATCCCAAAAGGGATCAGTTGTGAGAGACTATTGTAAAAGATTTATCTTACCTCAGCACTCAAATGCTTATTTATCATAGAAGCCACTGCTTCTAAGGGAGTTTATTCCCTGTCCTGACCTGTTTAAGGAGTCACGATTGCCAATTGTTCACATCAACAGCACCGATATTTGACCATATAGAGAGAACCTCCAAAACGTGAAATTCCTTTGATGTTTTAATGTCTTGTTTTACACAACCAGTATCTGTACAGTCCTTTGTAGTAGTACATGATACAAAAATTATTGCTGAAAGTTCCTCTGTACTGAAAGATGAAACAGGCAGCCGACACCTGTAGTAAATGTACTACTTTTATACTTACAGATCTAAAGTGTAAACTTAACTTTGTGAATTAGGTTCTCCAATGTGTTTTGTCAATAGGTCAAAATATAACATTGACAAGCCAACAACTGGGCATTAATAAAAGTCAATGGACAGATAGAGACTACTACTGTATTAGAGCTGGTGGCCTGCAACAGCCAAACTGGGGAAAGCAGCCTAGCTCTTGGTCTACCATTCTCCCAACTCTAGTTTTAACTTTCCGTGAGATCACGTTTATTTTATAGCAACGGTCACATGTACAATATATAATAGGGTGCATCATTTAACCCAATAGCTGAAATAACCTCCCCACACACAACCCTCCCTCGCATCGATTGCCACCTGCCGCCAGAATAGCTTTGCACACTGACACAGAGGCCCTACTCACTCCTCTCCCGTTTGCACACATACCATTTCTCCCAGCTGATCCCGCACCCATACCCTAGTTCAATATCCGTTTTTTTGTTTTTTTTCAGCTCAGGATACACACTAGTTGCTCAGATAACACCGGCAAGGGACAGGGACTGTAGCCCACCCACAAGAGAAGAAGGCTCAAAAGCCCCCATAAGAACCATGGGTAGATGTAGCTCCGTCATCAAGATATGAGTAGTATCCATATACCAGGACACATAAGTCTAACACAGATAACTTCAACATATGTTTAATGCTGGGATTGTATTGATATATTATGATAGCTATGAGAGAAAGCAATTATGAATGTATATTTGAATGCCTAAACTATCTGTTTCTACCCATGTATGTAACATGAGCTTGGAACGATTTATGATGCTTTACTGTATCTAAAGTGTTAAAATTCAATAAAAAAATATAAACAAAAAAAGGAAATGTATTGTAATAAAGATCAGAATAAGATAAAAAATGAAGTGTAATTTGTTTGTTTTTGTTCTTACCTAAAAAGAATCACATTTCTTTTTTAATTACTAATGGGATACCATTGAGATACAGTGTAATTGCATAGATGCACATTAAAGCAGATGCATGTTAAAGCAGAATCACACCGAGCGTTGCCTAATTTGAAAGGAAAGCTTATCCCATGTAATAGTCAAACTGAATAAGACACATTACAACGCACGTGTTTACAATGCATGTCATTACAACACAGTCATTACGACTGCGTTGTTACTACGCATACCGTTACAACGCAAATCATTACAACGACTTGTGTAGGTGGGGCACTGGAGTTTGGAATAGTATAATTAACTATTCCAACTCCAGTCTCTGCAACAGTACGGAAGGTATTGGATTTAGAATCCACCATCTTCTGGCCCCTAAAGCAAGTCATTGTAACGACTTGCGTTGAAATGGTATGCGATGTAACAACGCAGTCGTTTTATGACCGCGTTGTAATGGCATGCATTGTATCGCATGCGTTGTAAGCGATGTTTACCAATCAAACTACATGGAGATTCTTGAATACAGTAATTGCAGGACTATGTGTGGATCCTGTGCACAGTTCATGTGTCTTGAATATTCCCTTCTCAGCAGAACTGAGTGTGGTGAAAATTTAAAAGCAGTGTTTCAGGATATGAAACAGATACGTTTGAGAATTTAAAAACAAACAAGCATCTTAAAATACAAGATTGTGACCGAGTATGTTTAGACTACCAAAGAAAATGAATCTTCTTTCCTTTTGATAACACTCGAGGAAACCACCTGAATAGTTACATGCATTACAATGATGTAGCCCAAAGGATTAAGGGTGCCCTGCTAGGGGCCCTCACAGCCACTTTTCAACAGCCTTTTCGTGTCGGACAGTCCGACATGGATAGGCTGTTGGAAATCGACATCGTAATCGTGAGATCGGAAATGCCGTTCATAGAGGTGCAGGATGCGGTTCTGACTGACAGATACTTCTAAAGCCAGTCGGAACCGATTTGGAATGACCGTGGGGTTTACTTTCCGACCGCAAACATCATAATGGGTCGGTCGGAATGTAAACCGACCAAGTCGGTCGGAAGGGTTCCGACACGGTTGACGAGATTCTGACTGTCGGTAGGAAGGTTTCCGCCCGACATCGTAATCGGCCCCTAAATTATAACATTCTTTCACTAAAGTAGTATTCATCATAATTAACAGAGGAATGCTAACTAAAATTATGTATTGATGTACCCACACTATCAAAAATAGCTAACTATGAATGTTGACAGTAAAAATATTTTTATTCAAATTAAAATGTCTGTTTTAAAAGACATTGAACATTGTAAATGAAAGTGATAGCCTAAAAGAGGTATGTAGTAAAGATAAAAAAAATCTGAGTCACAACCAATAACTAATAACTTTTATTTGAATTCAATATACCACATTGTATACTTTAATTTAGCAGTGCTTTCATTATCAATAATGGTTTTGATGCAGCGCAAAGATTGTCAAACCTTTACATGTCACAAATTTTCCAGACACTTGAGAAACACACGGTATGAGAGTGCACGTAAATCATACATGTATTATGGGCTAACAAATTAATGCAAGTGTTGCACTTGACATATTAAAGACTGCTTTCACTGTAGGGTTAGAGAAACTTACATACATACATTTCTTACCTTAATTGAGATTGATTAATAGAGAAGCATCTTCATTTAGTAGAAAATGTATTCACCATAGAGATTAAATGTGACGTTATAAATGTGCTTGCTACTTCACATGAACGGCATGTAATCAACTGACAGTCTGTTTAAGCATTTCCTTACACAAGTAGAATGTAACCTAGCCAGAAACTATAAACAATTCATGTATTGTGTGCATCAATAATTCATACATTTGAAAGAGAACCACATTTAAATCATAGTTCTTACCGAAATTTATGATGGCTTATTGCATATCACATGTAGTATGAAATCTAATACTTAGAAACATGTATTTATTTATGTGTGGTTAAATTTGCACATGTATTTAATTATGCACCACTGAAGTTAATACTAAACTTAGCATGAGTAGGCCTGTATTTCACTCTGCTTCATAATGCGGATTTAATTTTTTTGCCAAGTCGACATTTCTTGCAGGTATTCACATGCATTGTTAGTACAGTATTGTATCGATTCTAAACTCACAATATGGGGGATCAGGAGCCTGAGAGAAGGACCTTGATGAAAGGTACACGGAGAAACAGAGCACTAACTGAATGAGCCATTGTCTAAAAGTTGTAACCTACATGTGTTCGGGAAAAAGATGTCTTTCTTATGCCCAGTGTGGGACAAAATGGAATTGTTGCTGTCCGCAATGTGATGATTCGTGGATTTTCATAGAACCCTCATAATGTGATGAGGTGGTGTCACCAAATTGACTTTATATGTTATGATATACCATTCCCCTTGAACTGCTACTTAGATTCCCTTACAGATCCCTTTCTGCATCTGCAAAGGGGTCTGCAAAGGCTCTTGAGAAATCAGGAAAGTATCTGCAAGGGAATCTGCGCAGGCACCTTTAATTGATTCCCTCCTTCTTTGAGACATTGCTAGCTTAACGGACTTTGAGACGTTTCACACCTCAACGCTTTTTCCGATTTTTGCTTAAGTGTGACTTAGGCTGACACTTACAATTGACCCATAGAAGACTCTTGACCGAGCTTCCGAGATGCTAAAGCTTTCCTATTTTGATTTCTTTTGTTTTGACTAGAGTTCCTTGATGGGATTTCCCTGATTGTTAGAACCATTCTTCCCTTGAACCATCCTTTGGACTTCATTTATTTTTATTTATTTGAAAAGTTTTATAAAGCTCGTACAAGACCCAGATGGGTATCAGAGTGCTGTACAAAATAACCAACGTTAACATGAGAAAACAGCATGAGTACAATACAATAGGGAGATATAAGAGTTACCTGAAACATAAAAAGTAAATGGGGTGTAGTGGGAAGATGAAGTAGCAAGTGATCAACAGGTAACAGCCCTACTAGAAGGGTCAGTGAAGTTTTAGCAGAGCACTAAGTCAAAAGGACAACAAAATACATTTCGAAACACAATGTAAACCGATTGTCTCACGAGAAGGTTGTGACTAGTAAATGTCATAGAAGCAATTGTTGATGAAGTTCATCCGAGAGTAGCCATTTGACTCGTTTTTGAAAGGAAGCAGTTTAGTGGTTGGCTCGGATCTCCGTCGGAAGGGAATTCCAAATTATTTGAGCCATCCCAGAGAAGGAGCGGTTGGAAGTTCTTTTTTTGTTGAATTTAGGAGGTTTCAGTAGTAGAGTATTGGAGTTTCTAAAGCTATGACTGGAACCGGAGAGCTCGAGATTTTTTGCCAGGTAGACAGGGGCATTGAAGTGAATAGTTTTCTGTGTCAGACAAGATATCTTGAAGTGGATCCTTGCTTCAATGGAAAGCCAATTAATTTGAATGAAGTCAGGTGTAATATGATCATGCTTTCTGGAACCCGTGATGAGTCTGGCAGAGGCGTTCAGAGTAGCTCTTAGTAACCTAGTTTTAGGAAGCCCAGCTCGGGTCACCAAACCATATCCCAATCGTGAGATTACTAGGGATTGGACTGCTGACTGGGTGTCCTCAGGAGGTAGGAAAGGCTTGATTTTCCTAAGTGTTGAGCTGATGATTGGCACTCCTAATGGTGGCACTGATGTGCCCTTGCATGTTTAGGAATTTGTCCAGGGTGACGCCTAGAGAACAAGCGGAGTCCACCATATGCAGGGTGTAGCTGAGTGCTGAGATTTTTTTGATCCAGTTTTGCATGGGGGCCGAGTGGTTACAGGGGGTAATCAGCAGAAATTCTGTTTTGAGGATGTTTAGTAACAGATGATTATGCGTTAGCCATTGTCATCCACTTACATATGGTACTGAATGCTACAACAGTTCAGAATAGCAGTTAGAGGTTCCATGAAGAGATTGAAGAGCGTGGGCGAGAGTGCAGATCCTTGAGGTACCCCAATAGACACTGGGGTGATGGCAGCCAAAGATTGGTTGACTTTGATTCTTTGGGTTCGGCTATGCAGGAAAGAGGCCAACCAATTTAAGACAGGGCCAGATAACCCCATTCATGTTGAAGAAGAGTAATCAAGTTATCATGTTTGATAGTGTCAAAAGCAGAGGACAAGTCAAGAAGGATCAGAAGACAATGAACATCATGGTCAAGAGCCGTCAAGGCATCATCAACGATGTGAGTTAGAGCTGTTTCTGTACTGTGACCTGTTCTAAAGCCTGACTGCTGTTGGTCTAGGAGATGAAATTTCTCAATGTGGTCGCAAAATTGTGTGTGAACGCATTTCTTGAGCAATTTAGCTAAAGACATGATGCTTGTGATCAGACGGAAGTTATTGGGATCTGTGAAGTCCGCATTAGGCTTCTTGGGGATGGGTGTGACTTGCCCCATCTTAAGGCAGTCGGGAATCCTCCCATGTATAAGAGATTGTTAAATAATCCTGGTCCAGAGAGGGTGAATGACCGCGTTGAGATGTTTGAGAAACTTAGTGGGAAGCGGATCATTGAAATGTTTGGATGGTTTAATAGACATCAAGGAATGTGACAATTCGTCCCCATCGGGAGCAGGAAGGAATTCCAAGAGGCATTGTTTTTGGGAATGTACTCTGTGGGGTATGGAGGAGCACACACTGCCGTAGGTACTGCGAACCCAGGGAGCTCATAGGCATCAAGTTAGTAGCAGCATGTTGAAGCTCCAGATCAAGAGTCTTATGGCCAGATGTAGGTAAATCTCATTTACCGATTCATAAATACTGAATTTTACCGATTCGGTATTTATGAATCTGTAAATGAGATGTAGGTAAAAATTCTGTATTTTTTACCGAATCGGTGAGATTCGGTATTTACCGATTCGGTAAATACCGATTCGGTATTTGCTATTGAATCCTATGGGCCTTGAAGCCCATAGGATTCAATTGCAAATACCGATTCGGTATTTACCGAATCGGTAAAAATATTGAATTGCTAAGGGGTCAGGGTGTCACTTTGACACCCTGTTGCACCCCTGTAACTGGCTTTTGCGCCATGTGGCACAAAGACATGCCCTTAGGGCATGTCTGCGTGCCACATGGCACAGGTTTACATGCACAGATGTGCATGTACACAGGAATTCGTAATTTACCATGCAATTGTATTGCATGGTAAATACCGAATTCTAAAGGCCCTGTAGCACTGTTAGAAGTGCTACCTACATCACAAAATACATTTTCGGTATTTTTACCGAATGGTAAATTTACCAAATCAGTAAAATGTACAGAATCAGTAAATTTACCGATTCTGTAACTTTACAGAATCGGTAAAATTACTGATTCGGTAAAATTACCGAAAATGTATGTTTTTAAACCCCCTACATCTCTATAGCCCTTTACTGGTCGGAAACAGCCGAAAATCGGTATTTTCGGCCGTTTCCGACCGGTAAAGGGCTACCTACATCTGGCCCTTAGACCTTTCAGAAAAGTGCGCTAAAAAGTCCTCCTCACTGAGGCCAGACATCTTGTTTGCCGGGATAGAATTTGAATATTGGTTAGCCTGTTGTTTGTTGATATCAAGCAGTTTCTTGGGTCGGTTTTTAGCACTGTCAAGCTGCGCCCTGAAGTTATCTGTTTTAGCAATGAAAATGTGTTTGTTATATGAGCTTCTCATCTTTCTTAACTGCTTCAGACTAGAGGTGGAGGGAGCATTTCTCCAACGTCTCTCAGAGAGACTCACTTTGCGACGCTCATCATTAAGGGTCCTATTGAACCAGGGTTTGGATTGTTTGCACTGAATCCTTTTGAGTTGCTTCGGAGCAGCAGAGTAGAGAATAATTAACATAGAGTTGATGTAATGATCCATCAACTCTTCAAAGTTGTTCATATTAGGGGGAGGTTATAGCCGATTCTTTCTCAAGTTGGATAGATTTGAGATGTTGATGTCTCTCAGCTTACAAGACAGCTGTTTGTTTTTGAGCGGTTGACCTTGTCTGAGCAATACCTTTTCCAGAATGTGAAAGGAGGGGTGTGTTACCTGGTGGGCCTGTCCCATGTTCAGACATTCTGGAATGAAGTTTTTTGTATGACACACATGGTAACTAACATTTCTTTGCCTCTCAATCCTCAATTAGCTCTAATGGGGGATCTGGGGGCAGATAGGATTTTTCCTACTGCCAGCCCCAGAACCGTTTGGTCTCCCATCTCCTCTTGGTAGCCAGATTGAACATTCCCAGATGTGGAAAAAACCACAGAGTCCATCCCTGAACATGTGGTGGGAGAATGTTTGGTCGGTTAATGCCAGGCAGAAATTGACAGCAATGATCAAGGACAGGCTGGCCAAATTCGAGGCAATGTGGCGCCCATTCACCACCTACATACAGAGGCAACAGAGGGAGGGTGGGCTCCACCTGATGATGTCTAGAATATTGCAAGCAACAGACATTCATGTTATGTCCCCTTCGGAATTGGGAAGCGGCTCACCAGGGTATTCACATCCAGATTGATAGCATCATGCCCCTGTCCACACGGGCAGGAGGCCTACCCTATATCTCCTTTTTCTTTTTTTACTGTCCATTTGTGAAATTAGGAATAATTACAAGGGTGGACATTGTAATTTTTAAATGAATGTGAGCTTTGCATTCATTTTTATTGAGCATGAAGCTTTCGCCGGAGCCTTACCATGTATCATGGTAATTTGTTCAAATGCAAAAATAAAGGTGCTAAAATAAAAAATGCCACTTTTTGAAAGTGGACATTTCTCTGCTCTTAACTTTGCTCTGTGTGCCTGTAGCCTGTCTCCAATGCATGTCTGGGTTGAGTGACAGCTACACGTCTTGCATGCCTACAAGACTGTCACACCCACTCATCCTGTGTTTGTGGCTGAGGACTCATCTGCATTCTGATGGCCTACGTGAGCAGGCAGGTGGAAAGGGAGCTGACAATTACATCTGAATAGGCTGTGTCCTGTCCCTACACAAAGGACTGATTGCTCCCCACAGATAGGGATGAAATGGGACCTGTGCACTTCAAGGAGCTACTTGAAGTCTCTCCCCACTTCAAAAGCACATTTGGGTATACCAGAAAGATACGACAATTTGACAGTGAAACTCTGCAGCAACTAGCACTTGGTCTTCTTCATTCGCATACCGGAAAAGGAGAATCTCAATGGACACACGGCTATAGCGCGTATTATGGTGCTGAGTTGATGGGCCTGTCTGTCTTGGGCCGCCTTAATTGTGTGTGACCCAGCGTATTCATGACTTTTTATGCCCTGCATACTATTTGCTGGTCTACTCTACATGTTCCATGTCAACCTCCAATCAATTGTGATTTATAATAAAAAGGAAGATTTGGAGAATACAACTCTGGACACAGACCTTGTACTTTGTTTAATTGGTTAGGTGGTGGTGCACTGATTGCTTTATGTTGCACATTTGGGTATACGTACCCTACCAAATCAGTACACTACTGAACCTGGGAAGAACTCTGCTGTAGTAAAGACTTCCGTGCTGTAAGGATTGCCACTTTTTCTTGACTGACTGTTCTGAGGAAATGCTCCTCTGCTTTGCTGAGATGCCCTGCTGCCTGCTGATCTCTGCCATGCTGAGGACAAGGACTGGATCAATCTCAATTGAGCCCAGAGTTACTTCAAGGGCTTGCTGGGTTGACTCCTGTTTTCAGAAGTCTCAGGGACACAAAAGATTTCCTGTAATTCTTCAGCTGGACTCAGGCAAGAGTAGGACTCACAGAGGTGCCCCCTCCAGTCCTGGGCCTCAGTAGTGCTTTCTGAAGCTGCTTTGCTACAAAATAGATGCATTGTCACCTTTGCGCCGATTGGAACCGACGCATCGCACTTGGACGCAGAGGCAGTTTAACAACAGTAGTTCTACAGCCTACGTGTCCCAATGACGCTCTGTGCGCCTCAACGACAACACATTGCCTGCATTTCAACGGAGCATGACGACGGCGCAGCGCCCCAACTGCATGGAAAAGATTGGCACATCGAGCCCTCAGTGATGACTCTTTCCTCCATATAAGGTACTTTTTCAGCGGGACCTACGTGAGTCTGCTGTCCATTGTGTTGGCCTGAACTTTGGATTCAAGCCGATCACTCGCAACCTTAAGTAGCACTATTGATTTAAACGCAAAAACAGTGCTTTTATTTATAAAAATTCATATCTCCGCTTCTATTGATTGAATTTTTGTTGTTTGGCCTTGTTTTACTCAGATAAATATTCTCTATTTTTCTAAACCTGTGTGGAGTATTTTGTTGTGTTTTTATGTTATGTTATGTTATCAGTTTTGTAAAGCGCAAACAGCTGCCCCCGCAACGGGGCGTCCCGGCGCTGGAACCATAACACAACCAACTGAAACGAAGGGAAGGGAGGGACCTAAAGGGAGGGAAAGAGATAGGTTTTGGTCGCTCTGCGGAAAGCTAGAATATTGTCGATGCATCGGATGTGGAGGGGGAAGGGAGTTCCATAATTTGGCCCCCAATAGTTTGAAGGAGCGCCCTCCGATGCGGCAGAACTTAGTGTGGGGTACCATTGCTAGGTGTTGCCCCATGGACCTGAGATTACGTTTGGGATTGTAGGGGGTAGGGGGTTACTGTGTGTGTGTTGCACACATACTTTACACAACACCTCTAAGTTCTCTGTGCCAAGCTACCAGAGGGTGAGCACAGATTAATTTAAAGGGTGTATCTAGTTTACCTCAACTAGGATTATAATCCCTACTTCAACATTGTGCAAACCTCTGCCAACTTGAGACCCAATTTCTAACAAAAGGTTACTTTAGAAAGTCACCACTTTCATGCCCCAAAATTCTATTAGCCATTTCTGAGTAACTACAGCAGTTGTCACCTGAGACAGTTTGCTTCCCTCCTGCCAGGAGGTATGAATGGCTCACAGAAAAGGGGAACTAAAGGCGTGTTTGTGGAAGGAGGTGTGCCCTCCTCCTGACAGGATGGCCTGATCTCTGTGGCTGCAGATGGCCAGGCCATAATGGGTCACGGGCACATGCAAGTAACACTTTCCTTAGACAAAGGAGTAGGCAGAGTAGACAGGTTGGCATCTCTTTCAGAAGGGAAAGCCTGTTGCAGACCTGGTTTTCCAGGAGGAGTTGCTCATTATACTAGAGAAAAATCAGGGGTGTGCCCATAGCTCAGACCAAGGAAGGAAAGGTTCTGTCATCTTGGATTTGGGCTGAGAGATGTACTGTGGGATTGTATTGTGCTAATCGGCCAGAAAGTGAACCTAGAGTGGGTAGGGTTGCCTGTGGCAAGGGAGTCCTCCTCATCCACCAACTCAAATATGGCATAAAAGTGGCTTCCCTGGCTACCAGCCTTCGAATACTATGGAATTGGGAAAGAGCAGAAGGAGGACAGCCCCTGCTGAACCTCTGACCCTCAAAAACAAAAGCTACACCAAGAAAGTCTGCATCTGCTGAACCAAGACAGGACGTCAGAAAGAGAGTGCAGCTTCTGCTGTTGAAGTTGTGCAGAGAGACCCTAAAGGCTCCCATTTGTGCCAAGGACCAGTGAGTGGACACCAAGAGCTAGCTGGCCAGCTTCCTATTAGGCTCAAGAAACACAAAAGCTAAAGAATCCCTGCACCTTCAAAGTGGAGCCTGTGAGATAGAGTCTTAGCCCCCAAGAGGTGCTCCTCAGGTCCTGGATACTTGGCTGGTGCTACAGTGTACTCTTTCTCCTAAAAAAGAACTACAACTTGTGAGCCTGAAGCTCAGTATAACATATTTTGACGAAGAACCAGAAGCACATACAGTACTGCTACTCAGCTCTTCATTTTTTAAGTCAGTAGGTCAGAGATGCTTCGACAAATTGCATCCACAGAAACGTTTTGCTGGTTTGTAGATAGCCTCAAACTCCTGTCGAGAATGAAGGCTCATACCAGGTCACTGGACTATGCCTGTCTGCTGATGTGAAACCCAATGCTACCCTAAGCTACAGAGAACCTTTCCAATGAGATTTATGATGAGAAAAAGAACCTCAAACGTTTCTAAGTGCAAAGGCAAATGTTTGACCAGGAACAAACCAGCTCCTGCAACCAACCGGCGCTCCATCGCAGTTGGCCTGAAACTTTGACCTGGTCCTCGCATTCACGCTCATAGACTACCACTACAAGTGAAAGGCAGTGATGTATAAAACATTGCGGGCATTACAGTGATTTATGAAAACCTTCCAAAAATCAAAACTCTGGTTCCCTTCATCAGATTTTTGTCATTTGTATGTCTTTTTAAAGATAAACATATATACCATATTAATACATTCGTGTGGGGTTTTGAATGTGTTGTGTTCTTACTTATTAACTGTTTTGGTACAGATAAATGCTTTACACTAGTTTTCCTTTGAGTTTAGCCTGACTGCTCTGTGCCTCAGTTACCCAGGACTGAGCTATGGTTTGATTTAAAGAAACCTAACTGGACCTGATACAGAATAGTGACATTATCACTTGGTGAGGTCTCTCAACCACGCAATTAATAATTCACTTTCTCACAGTTGTCAAACCCCATTTCAATTATTTAAATCACCTCTGCTTTTCTTTCTACAGAGCAAATGGGAGAAAGAAGAAAATAATACTTTACACACTGTCCCTTTAATCTGGAGTCAAAGACTGAAGTCCTTTCTCACTGCCTAATGAGATACGTTATTTAAATCAAAACGAACCCACGGACACTGCAGCTTGGCATTTGATGAAGAGTTGTGTAAACTCGAAACGCGCTATGCCTGTTTTTTTAAATAAAAAGATCTTTTGCAAGCACTGTTGGTGTGGCCCGTGCAGAGTGAGGTATTGTGCACGTCTTTCTTTGATATATATATATATATATATATATATATATATATATATATATATATATATATATATATATATATATATATATATATATATATATATATATATTTATATATATATTTTGGGGGGGAAATATGGGGTGTGGGCGTACCACCCTGGCATCAGGCCTATCCCCGCTCCCCTAAAGCCTCAATACTTGTTCTGTACACCTAGGGGCTATAGCATCCCCACAGCAAGCAAGAACAAATTTGGATTATTTCAGCATGATTGGAAACCAAGCCTTTGACGGCCTAAGCAAGGTTATCATCACTGCAGTTTCCTTGCATCTGCGTGTTTTTAAATAAACTCTTGGCAGCATGGCAAACAGAGGGAAACCTAGAGTGCTAGACCTGGCAAACGGAGGGAAACCATAGGGTGCTAAACCCCTCCAATCCTGCAGAAAATCATCTACTCCCCAAGCCTGCGGATCTGGCCTCCAGCTGAAGAATCTCATCAAATGAATGTTCAACATGTCCGCAAAGAGGTCCACTCCAAAGAGACCCCATCTCTTCTAAATCCTTGCTAAAACCTTGCTAAAACCCTCAGCAATGTTTTGTCTTTTCCTAATACTTTCCTCAATTCCCAGTGTAGCTTTCTTAACTTTTCCTTTGGTAGCCTCAGCTCTGTCTGAACTGTGTCTACAATAATGCCTAGAAACTGCGGGGCATATTATCAACAATTAGCGATATTTATCGCTAAGTAGGGTTAGTGGCAATTTTTTTATCGCCGCGCATCACAGGATTTTATCGCTGAGATAGCGTGCTATTAGCAACGTTTATCTCAAAAGCGATAACATTCCCGGCGATAGAGGCAAAATCTGTGAATATCGCTGAGAATACAGCGATATTCACGCATTATCGCTAACAGGGTCTTAGCCATTATATCCACCTCCCATTGGATATAATGGCTAAGAACTGGTCTGAGCAGGTGTTGGTTTTTGGAGATTTTCGCGCTTAGTGCAAATATTTCCATCGCTACGCCTGAGTTGCTAATAGGCGATAGCAATGTTAGCGAATGCTTTCAGTCGCTAACAGGTTGGGTACGCCCACTTTGCATGTCATTAGCAATAAATATCGCTGACATGCAAAGCGGGCCCCAAACCGCTCGCTATCGCCTACAAGCTGTCGCTAACTGCTTTTAGCGGCAGCTTGCTAATAGGGCGATAGTATTATCGTCGCTTAGCGGCCACAAACGGCCGCTAAAGCGGTAAAAAATTGCCTATCGCCCCCCTTGATAATATGCCCCTGCGTGTCCTGGCCTGGTACTAGGCAAGAATTCTTCTGGTTTATTATAAAGCCTAGCTTTTCTAGTAACTGAATGGTCATTTTGGTGTGTTTTAGTACTAACTCCCTGGATTGATCCATTAATAGAATATCGTTCAGGTAAATTAGCCTCACTCCCCTTGCCCGGAGCCAAGCCGCTACCAGGTGAAGGACTTTGGTAAAGCACCAAGGTGCTGAGGAGAGGCCCAAGGGGAGACTGCAGAGTTCCCACAGTCTGTCCTTCTTTAATGTTTTTTTATTGGCATTTTATATTTGCACATTTCACAGCAGTGTTTTACAGAATAATGGGGCATCACAGTTGGGATAGTTAAATACGCATTCTTGAGTTCCTGTCTTCTTAGCCAGTCCCCCTTTCTCGGGGCATCCCTTAGCAGTTAAATCCATTCATGTTGAAGTGGCAATAGACCACCCATTTGTTTAGCTCCTTCAAATTTATCACTTGTCTAATTTCTTTGTCTTTTTTTTACCAGGAAAATATTGCTGACAAAACCTACCCCGGAGGCCTAGACCTCCCGGATTGCCCCTTTTGCCGGCAAGTCCTCTACCTCTTGCGTAACCAATTTTGAGTCTTCTTTTGAGAATTGTATTTCCTGATGAGTTTTCACCTGAATTGGAGTGTCTATAAACACCCGCTTGTGTCCCCTGTCAGCGTCCAGGACCCATGGATCCTTCAACACCATCCTCAAATTCCCCAAAAACTTGGCCAACCTGTCCCTCAACTTTATAGGCGTATCTGAAGTATCTTGCAAAACTTTTACCTGGGGAAAATTCTCTTTGCCTTCGATCTTCTCTGAAGGTCCTGCTGCCGAACCTCTGCCTCTGGGGGTAGAAGCCTTAGTGGGACACAAAGCTCCTATGGGCGAACCTGTTGCCATGTCCCATGAAGGATCTGGATGAGGCCTGACCTCGGCAGAGGAACCAACACCCCGTTCTCCCAGCCCTACCAAAAACCCTGTCCTGGAATACCCTCTTGAAGTATTTCTTTGATTTTGGATTGAGCTGAAAACCCCTACATACTTGGCCAGGTCATCTTTGGAGTTTGTGTCTGTCAATGGTCGACACATGCTCTACCGCCCCAGTGCATGGAACTGCCATTAGCCAACACCAGGGAGGTCTAATTAGGATCCTCCAGTGCGGACACTGGGTGATTCCTTTAAAAAAATAAAAAAGCAGGGGAAGAATCAAAATCACTTCAATGCCATCCCCTCACCGCCTCACATCTGTGATATGAGCGCACTAAGAGGTGCGGTGATGTCACAAACCCCCACCAGAGCAGAGAGACAAGCAGCAGGTAAGAGCTGCTCCCGTGTCAGGTGGGGTGTTTTGGCATTTACGATGCCTCCCCATGTTTGTGGGAGGCATTGCTGGAAAGGGGATAGCTTACCTTTTCCAGCAATGCCTCTCATAAGTGGATTCCCGCTTGTGGATCACTGCGTGCCGCAATCCTCGAGCAGGAATCCAACTAAGCCCTACTAGACCATCAGGGATAGTGCATGGGGGGTAGGGGGATCGGCCCTTGTGGTACCAGACTTGCCCAACCATGGGGGCAATATTTTTAAAGAAATGTGTGTGTTTTTTTCACCTGGGAGGCGCGATCACACCCTCCCACGGGGAGTACAAAATACATTTATTTTTAAAAAAAATGAAATTGTCAGAGGGTCGGCCCTCGCACAGATGGGCCAATTGCATGTGGGGGCCATTCTTTTCTTATACATGTGTGGTTTCTCTGGGGGCCTCAATCGGCCCCCCAGGGTAACCACACCTGTAAAAAAATAATCATTTACATAAACAAATAGAGAGAGATTATCCTTCTCTTTCTTTCACTCTCTATATATTCATAAAAAATAAAAAAAAGAAAAAAATATGCGCCAATAAACGCTTTTTGAACACGGACCCTGGAGTGAGAGTCTTCTGTGGTTCCCGGGACTTTTCTCTGTGTGGGGAACCCCTTCTAACATATATATATATATATATATATATATATATATATATATATATATATATATATATATATATATATATATATATATCGAATATAAGATTATCCACTGATAAATACTCACCCGGCACTCCAGGTAGGATTAAAGACACACTCGGGCTTTATTTAAGACGAGAAAAACATCTATGTGTTTCAGCAGCCACTGCTGCCTTGTTCACATATATATATATATATATATATATATATATATATATATATATATATATATATATATATATATATATATATATTCACTGAAAAAACCATAGGTTTCAGGACTTATACAGTTAGGAATTAGCATTTAAAAAACCTTGCAAATTCACTTAAAAAAACCATAGGTTTCAGGACTTATATAGTTAGGAATTAGCATTTTAAAAACCATTCAAATTGCTACTATATAGTTAGTTGTACTAACTATATTTCGCGCACCCGCAATCCACTGCTGATGATGTCACAAATTACATTATTCATGACATGGTCAGTGACATCACTGATGACATCACTGATGACATCGGAAATGACATCCCTGGTTTGTGGGAGGCATTGCTGGAAAGGGGATAGCTTACCTTTTCCAGCAATGCCTCTCATAAGTGGATTCCCGCTTGTGGATCACTGCGTGCTGCAATCCTCGAGCAGGAATCCAGCTAAGCCCTACTAGACCATCAGGGATAGTGCATGGGGGGGTAGGGGGATCGGCCCTTGTGGTACCAGACTTGCCCAACCATGGGGGCAATATTTTTAAAGAAATGTGTGTGTTTTTTTCACCTGGGAGGCGCGATCACCCCCTCCCACGGGGAGTACAAAATACATTTATTTAAAAAAAAAAATGAAATTGTCAGAGGGTCGGCCCTCGCACAGATGGGCCAATTGCATGTGGGGGCCATTCTTTTCTTATACATGTGTGGTTTCTCTGGGGGCCTCAATCGGCCCCCCAGGGTAACCACACCTGTAAAAAAATAATCATTTACAAAAACAAATAGAGAGAGATTATCCTTCTCTTTCTTTCACTCTCTATATATACATAAAAAATAAAAATAAAAAAAATATATACGCCAATAAACGCTTTTTGAACACGGACCCTGGAGTGAGAGTCTTTTGTGGTTCCCGGGACTTTTCTCTGTGTGGGGAACCCCTTCTAACATATATATATATATATATATATATATATATATATATATATATATCAAATATAAGATTATCCACTGATAAATACTCATCCGGCACTCCAGGTAGGATTAAAGACACACTCGGGCTTTATTTAAGACGAGAAAAACATCTATGTGTTTCAGCAGCCACTGCTGACTTGTTCACATATATATATATATATATATATATATATATATATATATATATATATATATATATATATATATATATATATATATATATATATATTCACTGAAAAAACCATAGGTTTCAGGACTTATATAGTTAGGAATTAGCATTTAAAAAACCTTGCAAATTCACTTAAAAAAACCATAGGTTTCAGGACTTATATAGTTAGGAATTAGCATTTTAAAAACCATTCAAATTGCTACTATATAGTTAGTTGTACTAACTATATTTCGCGCACCCGCAATCCACTGCTGATGATGTCACAAATTACATTATTCATGACATGGTCAGTGACATCACTAATTACATCACTGATGACATCGGAAATGACATCCCTGGTATTGCGTGGTACGCGCACGGTACGCGTACCCTACGCGTACGGTGCGCGTAACCCGCGGTTTTTTTTTTGCCCTTGGGGGTCCTTTTGGGACCCCCTGAGAAGGGCTAGAGGGTTGGGGGGTCTCTACCCTGCCCCCTTTTCGTAGTTTCCACTCTTGTTTTGGGCTCTCTTGTGCGTACTGTGCTCGTACGGTGAGCGCATATAGATATATAATTTGATCAAATAACATTTTCTTAACAACTACTGGAGGTATTTTCACCAAATATAGAAAAGGCACTACTGCATACCTGTCCCTACCATTTTGCCAAGTTTGGTGTAATTCCCTTCAGCCGTTCGGGCTGTAGCCGTGTCTAAAGGTCCCATAGAAAATGCCATTTGAACAATTTCAAATTCAATTTTCTCAAGAACTACTGGAGGGATTTTCACCAAACATAGCAAAGGCACATCTGCATACCAGGCCCTACCATTTTGCCACGTTTGGTGTAATGCCATTGAGCCGTTCGGGCTGTAGCCGTGTCTAAAGGTCCCTATGGAAATTAACATGGGAAAACACGTTTTGGGACCCCCCTTTCTGCCCCCGCTGGACGAATCCCCCCGAAATTTTCAGGGAAGGAGTGGAGCGGAGCTGGACAAAATTCTGGAAAATTACACACAGATTCCTCAATCGCCGCCAAAGTTATTCCCAATACAATGTTGAGCGCATATAGATATATAATTTGCTCAAATTCATTTTCTCAACAACTACTGGAGGGATTTTCACCAAATATAGTAAAGGCACTACTGCATACCTCTCCCTACCATTTTGCCAAGTTTGGTGTAATTCCGTTCAGCCGTTCGGGCTGAAGCCGTGTCTAAAGGTCCCATAGAAAATGCCTTTTGAAAAATTTCAAATTCAATTTTCTCAAGAACTACTGGAGGGATTTACACCAAACATACAAAAGGCACTGCTGCATTCCAGCCCCTACCATTTTGCCAAATCTGGTATAATTCCGTTCAGCCGTTCCAGCTGTAGCCTTGTCAGAATGTCCCTATGGAAATTAACATGGAGAAAACACGTTCTGGGACCCCCCTTTTTTCTCGGCCCCCGCTTGACGAATCCCCCCGAAACTTTCAGGGAAGGAGCGGAGCGCAGCGAGGCAAATTTAAGGAAAATTACAGGCAGATCCCTCAATCGGCGCCAAAGTTATTCCCAATAGAATGTTCGGAATTTCCTATGGTAACTAGGTCCTAACTATATATACCTTATACCTACTATATATATATATATATACTGAGATATCCATTCACTCACCAACACACCCATGCACACAGTCAACCGCCCATATAGCTGTTTCCACATGCACTCTTGAACTCATACACCTAGTGAATCAACTGCTCACACATCTATGCACAGAGTCACACACCTCCCAGTCACCCACACACACACTCAGTCTCCCATTCAAATACTTGGGCAACCAATCAATAACCCATATAGCCACTCATATAGTTACTGATCAACACATGCAGCAGCTTACACAACAACAGACATACTGATGCACACATTCTGACAGTTTAGTCACTAACCCATGCATTTAGTAAGACACATTTAATCGCTCACTCATACAGTCAGTCACGCACCTACTAAATCCTTCATCCAGACACTTATACATCCACTCATTCTTCAATATGTAAAACATATTTAAACTTTACAGAAACACACAGTCACTGGATGATGTCATCAGTGATGTCATCAGTGATGTCAAATGAGATGTCATCAGTGATGTCATCAGTGGTGTCATTTGAGATGTCATCAGTGATGTCATCAGTGATGTCACTGACCATGTCATGAATGATGTAATATGTGACATCATCATCAGTGGATTGCAGGTGCGCGAAATATAGTTAGTACAACTAACTATATAGGAGCAATTTCAATGGTTTTTTAAATGCTAATTCCTAACTATATAAGGCCTGAAACCTATGTTTTTTAAAATATATATATATATGAAACAGGAAAGTGAGCCCTTGAGCTCTTCACAGGGCACACACGCTTTACCCCACCTACCGGCTTTGTCACCTTGCTGAGACACGCATATAGGCTATCAATTCATCAGGCCATCTCCGATGCATTTCAAGGCTGTTCCGCCCCGTAATTATGGAATGTGCACAGCGGGATTCAAAACACTCACTCCTTGTTACTCTCAATCCTTTTATTGACTGAAAGTTCGCGCCTAGTGGGCGTGGCTCTGTTCAACACACAGCACTGCATGCTGGTAATTGTAGTTCGTACAGGAAGCGAGTCCAATTATACCTTAAGTAGGCTTGATCCCCCTGTGGTTAGCACTATATAGTTCCTTAAGTAGGTATGATTAGTCTTGTATGCACGTGTTTTCTCCTTGGGGAAAGCGCACTAGCGGACTGGAATTGTTTCCTTTCCGACGCCCTTTCATTCCTCCAAACACTTCCAAAGAGGACAAAAGCGGTGCTCCTGTGTCAAGGCCAAGGGAAGCCGTGCAAATATTGAAACAGCAAAGTGAGCCCTTGAGCTCTTCACAGGGCACACACGCTTTCCCCCCACCATCCGGCTTTGTCACCTTGCTGAGACATGCATACAGGCTATCAATTCATCTGGCCATCTCCAACGCTTTTCAAGGCTGTTCCTCCCCGTAATCATGGAATGTGCACAGTGGGATTCAAAACACTCACTCCTTGTTACTCTCAATCCTTTTATTGACTGAAAGTTCGCTCCTAGTGGGCATGGCTCTGTCCAACACACAGCACTGCATGCTGGTAATTGCAGTTCGTATAGGAAGCGAGTCCAATTATACCTTAAGTAGGCTTGATCCTCCTGTGGTTAGCACTATATAGTTCCTTAAGTAGGTATGATTAGTCTTGTATGCGCATGTTTTCTCCATGGAGAAAGCGCACAAGCGGACTGGAATTGTTTCCTTTCCGGCGCCCTTTCATTCCTCCAAACACTTCCAAAGAGGACGAAAGCGGTGCTCCTTGAGCGAAATCGGTGCAGATGCCTGCTGAGAAGTGCGCAGCACCGAACAGAGCCAAATGATGCTGGGATTGTTGATGCAGCCACATGTACGATTGCACTTCGCACTGACTTAAGGCAAAATCCCCCTATGGCTGCACGGAGACAAGCAGCTGCTAAGGAAGGAACTTCAATTAACCACCTCTCTCCCCGCAAAAACAAGGGATACAGGAGGTAAGGAAGGGCGTCAAGCAGCCCTGCAGTGCAACTGCAAAGCGTAAGTACAAAGTATTTATGGGGAATGTTAATGAGAATAAATTTTAAGGAAATTTGTGATAAATAAACAGCACAAATGCGAAACAATATGAAAGCGGTGGTGGCAGAAAGCAATTTACAAGTCTAAATATATAGACTATTTACTTTACTGAAATGTTTTAAAGTTCTAAATTCTTTCTATTGTTGCTGCGCGGGCAATCTTATCTTATCTTATCAAGGTTTTATAAAGCGCTCGCACACCCGAGGGTTTCATGGCGCTGACCAACAGGACACTGACTCTACAAAGGAGACCTCGAGCACTAGGCCGTAGCCTGGGTAAACAGCCATGTCTTTAAAAACTTCCTGAATGGAAGGAGAGCAGAACAGGAACGAATCTCCAAGGGGAGAGAGTTCCACAACTTAGGAGCAAGGCTGGCGAACCTGCGGCCTCCCTTGCGCAACAGCTTGTAACGAGGAACAGTCAGGAGAATTTGGGAAGCAGACCGAAGGCTGCGAGAGGGGATGTATCTAAGAAGAAGTTTCTGAATGAACTGAGGTCCACAAGTGTGAAGGGATTTAAAAATTATACAGGCCGTTTTAAAGGTGACACGATGTTGAATCGGGAGCCAGTGGAGTTGCCTCAGAAGAGGTCTGGCTGACTGCCATCGTGGGAGGCGATATATCAGTCGCGCCGCCTGGTTTTGTGCCATCTGCAAACGTCTACTAAGGGTGACAGGCAGACCGAGGTAGATGGCATTTGCGTAATCTAAATGGGACAACACCAACGCTCTTACAACCTGCGTCAGAGCTGATCGAGTGAGCATCCGACTGATCTTCTTTATTTTCCGCAGTTGAAAAAAGCAGGTAGAAACGACTGAGTTAACCTGGGGTTTTAGGGAAAGCTCACCATCAATGACTACCCCCAAGCTTTTAACTGATTTAGACGGCACAGGTGGGGACCCTAATTTAGATGGCCAGTAGGGAGGGCCCCAAAAAAGATGACTATTGCCAAACAAAACCAGTTCCGTCTTGCCCGGATTTAGCTTAAATTGGTTCTCATCCATCCACTGGCAGATGTGGAGCATTGTGTTCTGGAATTGATGGATCGAGTCAGGGGAGTTATCAATTGTAAAGGTAAGTTGCAGATCATCTGCGTAGTTGAAAGTGGTGACTTTAAAAGAGTGAAGGGACTGAAACAGAGGGAGCATATAGATGTTAAACAGCAAAGGTGATAGGGAAGAACCCTGGGGGACTCCACCAGTGGTTTGAAGTTTGTGAGAGGAAAAGGGGTAAAGACCGACCGCCTGAGTGCGGTCACAGAGAAAAGATCTGATCCAGTCATGAGCCAGGCCGCAGATGCCCACAGATCTGACACGGTCGAGAAGGATGTTATGGTTGACCGTGTCAAACGCGGCAGACAAATCAAGCAGGACCAGCGCCTGAGGTATTCCCGAATCTGCACTAAGGCGCAGGGAATCCAGAACCGCTACGATAACTGACTCGGTTGAGTGGGCTGGTCGGAAACCGGCCTGAGATGGATATAACACGCCAGACTGTTCAACAAAAAGTGAGAGGTGAGAGGTGACGTGCGCTTCCAGTACTTTAGCCAGATGCGGAAGCAAGGATATGGGCCTGTAGTTCGAAAGAATAGTGGGGTCCGCTCCTGGTTTTTTCAAGAGGGGCAACAGCACTGCATCCTTAAAGGATTCAGGTACAATTCCTTGAAGCAAAGAGGTGTTAAGAAGACTCAACGCCGGAGTAGGGGAAGCAGTGAACACCGTCTTTAATATATGAGGGGGACTGCAGTCATGGGGAGAGCCTGATTTTACCCTATTCAATAAGGATGTTAGAGTTGGTATGTCCAGGAGGGGAAAACAGTCCAAAGTTGGAGAGTTAGAAGAATAGGCCAACACGGACAGATCGGGAATAGTGACAGGGATGCTGGATTTAATAATGGCAATTTTATCCAGGAAGTATTGATTCAAGGTGTTACAAAAGTCTTGATTGGCAACAGGTTTGAACTCAGTTCTGCTAGGATTCGAGAGTTTTTTAACAATGGAGAAAATCTCCTTAGGATTGTTGTTTGAATGTTCAATTAGATTGCAAAAAAACTTAGATTTGGCTGACAGAATAGTTTTCAAATAGTCTGCACGAGCGGCCAGATAACTGGTCCTATCAAGAGTATTATAGGTTCTTCTCCATGCACGCTCCTTTTGCCGAACAATACGTTTTTTTCCTCTCAGATCCGATGAAAACCATTTGTGAGCATTAGAATGACGAATGGTGTTGCATTTTTTCAAGGGAGCATGGATGTCGCTGGCAGCCTTGAGCCAATTGAAGACATCCGACTCGGCCGAATTAAGATCAGAGTTTTGAGCCGGTTGAGAGTTAATTAGACTTTCCAAAAAGGCTGGGGTGTCCAAAGTACCCCATTTCCTAATGAGTCCCTGTTCAGTGACCGCCTTAATTATGGGTTCAGAGATAGAGATGTTAAACTGGATCAAAAAATGATCTGACCAGATACACGGAGAGACAATAGGAAGGGATATGTCAACATGAGTGCTCCAGATTTGGTCCAAAATATGCCCCTTGACATGAGTAGCAGTATTAATGTGAGGAAGAAAGTTGAGTCCAGCAAGAAGCTCAATGAGCTCGGAGGCTGCAGGGCCACCGTCCGCACTATTGAGCCAGTAATTAAAGTCACCAATGAGCAATATGTTGGTATAATCTGTAACCAAAAAAGAAAGTTGATCGCACAAGGAAAAAGGGAAGGAAGGCATGTTTTGGGGGGTCTATATAGCAATATACATACAAGAGGTCCCGAACTTGAGTCAAGCTTGATGACCAAATTATCAACTGCGGCGAGATCAAGAGATGTCATCTTAGAGAAGACGAGATCTTTATTAATGATAGCAGCGACTCCACCTCCTGCTTTCCCTGTGGCTCGGTCTGCCTGAAGAATATAATAATTATCCGGTAGAGCAGCTAAGAAATCCGGGGAAGAGCCGAATGTGAGCCAAGTTTCCGTAAGAAAAAAGATATCCGGTTTATGACAGGTAAGGAAGAGAAAAATGTCCAGGTGGTGTTTAACTAATGACCTCGTATTAAGATAAGAGATATTTAAATGCTGAGTTTTGACAGGAATGGGCTTCGGTAATGGGGGATGCTGACACTGCAAGGACGGAGGTAGATGAGAGCTAGCAGAGGGGGATAAAATACCCAATGAGTTCAGCATCCCTCGAGTTGCAGGGGACAGGCGGCACGCGGACCCACGGAGATTCAACAAACACTCGGCAGAGTAGGTTATACAAAAAGCCAAAGGCCTTGACCCTGGGCCCGACCCGGCGCGGACGGGCGCAGACGGGCTTGCCTTAGGCGCGCCCGCTGCGCGGCCAGGATGGGGGGCACATTATATGCAGTCAGGCGAGCGAGTTGCTAAACAACTACAGCGGCGACCCTGGGCTACTCCCAAGATGGGGGCTGCCCTCCCAGTCCCTGTAACAGCGTCAAGTCAGCTGCAACAAGGAAATGATGGTGAGAGAGGAGGGAAATGCGGGGAGGGCGGGTAGATCCGCGGAGGTAGAGGAGCAATATCAAAATGTCCAACAATATTAAAACCACAGTGCAATAGTGCGGGTAAGTCCGCGGAAGTACAAAAGCAATATTAAAATATACAGCAGTTTTTTAAAACACAGTGCAACAGTACAAGAATGCTCCCGGCTTCCGCCTCAGGAGTGAAAATAGCAGCCTGTTAGTGCAGCGCGCTGAGGGCAAATGTGACTTATATGCAGTCAGGCGAGCGAGTTGCTAAACAACTACAGCAGCGACCCTGGCCTACTCCCAAGATGGCGGCTGCCCTCCCAGTCCCTGTAACAGCGTCAAGTCGGCTGTAACGAGGAAATGATGGTGAGAGAGGAGGGAAATGCGGGGAGGGCGGGTAGATCCGCGGAGGTAGAGGAGCAACATTAAAATGTCCAACAATATTAAAACCACAGTGCAATAGTGCGGTTAAGTCCGCGGAAGTACAAAAGAAATATTAAAATATACAGCAGTTTTTTAAAACACAGTGCAACAGTGCAAGAATGCTCCCGGCTTCCGCCTCAGGAGTGAAAATAGCAGCCTGTTAGTGCAGCGCGCTGAGGGCAAATGTGACTTATATGCAGTCAGGCGAGCGAGTTGCTAAACAACTACAGCGGCGACCCTGGGCCACTCCCAAGATGGCGGCTGCCCTCCCAGTCCCTGTAACAGCGTCAAGTCGGCTGCAACGAGGAAATGATGGTGAGAGAGGAGGGAAATGCGGGGAGGGCGGGTAGATCCGCGGAGGTAGAGGAGCAATATTAAAATGTCCAACAATATTAAAACCACAGTGCAATAGTGCAGGTAAGTCCGCGGAAGTACAAAAGCAATATTGAAATATACAGCAGTTTTTTAAAACACAGTGCAAGAATGCTCCCGGCTTCCGCCTCAGGAGTGAAAATAGCAGCCTGTTAGGAGGTTTGCATAATGTTAGACTCCATGTCTTTAATAAAATCCAGATTTTTTGCCGATCACGCTGTGAAAAAACTACATTAATTTGGGTGTAGTTTTGACATGCTGCCCAGCAAATTGTGGATAAATGGCAATTTCTTCTCACTTGCCATGCTGAACGGCTGCACTGTTCGGCCTCAGAGTCACACAGAAGCCAGGGAATCCTACTAAACCCCAGACATTGCTGAGAACTAAACACCAGGGGATTCCAGAGCAATGTGACTTGTGTAGCTCCCACCACATTTTCTTACTAAGAATGCCCTGCAAACCTCAAACTTTGGTTATAATCACACATTTTCCTCACATTTCTGCGAGGGAAATACCTGTAATCTGCAGAAATCCACAACATTCTTACCTCCCTTTGGTAGAAGAGTGGGAATTGCAAAAATGTGATGAGTGGTTCCTTAGGTTTCAGCATGTAATGCTGACAGGGGGCCCATGAATGTTTGGATCCCCATGAACCCAGTAGCGGCCACTGCTAAGCAGGTGATAGGGCGTGGAAGGAAGTCGAGGGGTGGATGAAAAAAATAAAAATAAACTCACTTACCTGAATGCTACCGGGTGCTGCCACATCTGCTCCGTCTCCTCTGCACCACAACAGGAAGATCCCAGCCTCCCAGAAGACCCTGCCCAATCACAATGCTGCCTTAAGCAGCGTTATGATTGGTCTGAGTGCCATGGTATGCTTGGAGGCTTTGCATGGTCCTCACCAGGCTGTGTAATGCAGCCTGGTGGATGGAAATGAGAAGTGCGCATGACAGTTTGACCAGCCCTCTTGGGCCGGTCAAACCAACAAGCGCACTTTAGAATGTGCTTTACACTCGTCCCCTGTCCCCTGCACTGGTCAGACTGGCCCGCCCGCCCCGCACCCACGCAGGTGGAAAACAAAAACGATAATGTTAGTTATTATCGTTTTCGTTTTTCACTTTTTACACTGCCCGCAGAACAGTGGGGCAACGCTCCTCCACCTTAGCAGAAAAGCCTCTACTGTATGCACCGCAGGGCTGCAGGAGCCAGCCCTACGCCCCTCAGGGAAATTTGCAGAAGTCAGCACTGGATGACTGGATGCTTTAATCCACCCACTCATTCAAAGGCTACTTTTACTTGAGCACAACTAACAGTACTTTTTCACCATCAAGGTAATGATCTTGTCTTTTTCAGGCTTCTGCTTTGACAGTGGAAAGAGCGGCCTTCTCAATCATCTTGCTTTTTTCTCAGTAAGGCTTGCATGCAAATTACAGCTTTTTCGCGACGTCTATGTGAGCACAAAACTCCATCCCATTATTGCCCTCAAAGCAGGTGGCTGGAGTCAGGATACTATGTTTAGTATCCACATGTATGTTAATTAAAAGTGATGGTGGAGCACACACTGACACCCAGGTAGACAGCTGAATGCTCCAGGTCTCTCTTCTTCTAACATCAAACTCGAAGATCAGCAGTGCCATGTACAGATGAAATACACTGTTCTAGACAGGTCTGTGGCTGCGTTGCAACAGAGGAAAGGAAAGCAAGATCACATCACAGTGCACAGTGATGGCAATGGAAGGCATCTTACCTAATTGGTGAAAAGGTATAATTATAAGTTCCACCTTTTCGTTGGAAGTTGCCCATTGATACACTGATGTGTGTTTGTGTGTGTGCTGCCTGTGGGAAACCGGATCCCATTGCACAAATGCACTCATCCACACACACACGGACACACACACTCGCACACACACCTACTCAAACGTACACACACACAGCCATGCATGCACAGACACAAAGATGCAAGCAAAATGCACCCCACAGCCGCCTTCATCTAGTCAGTGAGGAGCCTGCAAAGGGGTGTGGATACCCGGATTTGAGGGCTAGAATATCACTGGCATCA
The DNA here is from genome assembly GCF_964263255.1 of Lissotriton vulgaris. Lineage (NCBI taxonomy): Eukaryota > Metazoa > Chordata > Amphibia > Caudata > Salamandridae > Lissotriton > Lissotriton vulgaris. Next base: position 1,412,640,124 of record NC_141687.1, read on the forward strand.
TTGCCCTAACTTCTTCAATTTGGCAAACAAATGCAATGGTGTTGAGTGTGGTTTAAAGTGGGTTGTCCCTTACTATGAACTGAGTTGAGATATCAAACCTAATTTACTCATTCCTCCACTCACCCAAAGCATGATATTTATGGTCAATGCCAGATTTGGCTGATATTGGATGGGGACCTACCAATGGATGACTCTACAACACTGACATCATTTTTAGGTAGAGAGCATTCATTAAACTGAAATGTATCTCCTGAAAAGTAACATGAAATAGCAAAATACATATGTATTCAGTACTTTTTTGAGCAGGTTTGCTTATTGTTAGTTTCCACTGTTGATGAGACCTTCTACTATTGTCCTTGTGTCACTGATGCGTGTCCATGATGTATATTTTATTGATCTCTTAGCAGCACAAAGGTTACTCTGTGAAGGAATGTACATTAAAGTCTACAGGTGCAGATAAATTGTCAAGTAGTAGTTAAGCCATGGTCAAGAAAGACTTATTTAACACTTGTATGGGGTCATCTTAATTGACCAACAAAGGCTCTGTCGTTGGTCATTGCAGTAGACTGAGTGAAAGATGAAAGGTTTTGAGAAATGCATGATGTATGAAGAAGGATCCATCCACACCCATTTTTATGTTTCGGAAGGTCTTGAGTAAGGCTGTTTTCATGCAACTAGAGAAATGTTGACAACAGGTGAGAGACTGAACATATGCTGGAAGCATTGGATGCGTCCTGTGATACAGGCCAGTGTTTACCAAGTCACTTTCAAAAGAAACAGGTGCCTTTTCACCCAAAGACTCATGTCCCTGGTGGATTCAACTTTGAATTGCTAAGGATGTGATTCCATTAAACAAGCACCTCTGTGACAGGTAGAAACAACATTTTTTTGTGAATGGGTAATGCAGTCAAAAGAAAAAAAAATTAAATTCCCTTTCAAAGATTCTAAATCACTAGCTATCAACAAGCACTAGCAAAACCAATAGATATCACCTTTGGGACATATTGGCTTTGCCAATTGGTTTTGGAAGTGATGTACAGCATCAGGGTGATGAACAGAATTGTCAATAAAAAAAGAAAAGGTGTTATGGCAGCCTTGCCATTCCACTGATGCGCACAGGTATCAGAAGAATGATTAAATGTTTTACAGCAAAAGCGGGGTGGCGGGACAAAGCACAAAGACAAGAATAGTGCAGGCGGAAAATCAGAAGGGCGAGAGCAACACAGAGCAGGAGTCACGGAGAGAAGTACACGAGGTAGACAGCTGGCAAACACATGTGCTGCGATAGAGTGCTTAAGCAAGAAAGACAAAAAGTAGTTCCCTAAAAGTGAGCAGTGGGAGTACACAAGTGAACAAAAAAAATCCTTGACTGGAGCTACAAACACTAAATGGACAAGACAAGCCATTGAATAACACAGATGAGTGACAATACAGCTAACCAATGCTAACCAATGCTAATTAATGGTGAGCAAATTGTCCTTTTGCAACCAGACAGCTTTTACCTAAAAGTAAGGTTTCCAGACCATAGGATATTTCATGAGCTATGCTTAGGTCTTGAGAATTAGGACGTTTTTATGCATTTCAACTCAAATATGCATCATTATTAGTTGCTTTGCACCTGTGTCCACATCTGTGTACTAAGATGGTGGTATTACAATTGAAACAAAATTATTATTTTGTGCTAAAGTATGTTTTTCTGTCTTTGATTTAACTAGGCCTCAGTTAGGCCTTGAAGCCACCTTCTTTATGATTGTCTGTTAATGTAATCAGTTTGTTTTAATACCTCCTGACAACATTAGGTCTGAAGGGGCAAACAATATTCATCTGGAGGGTTAGTGCTAAGATGACAGGGTTATTTAATGTTTTTAAAATAAGAATTGTGATTTTGTTTTGTAATAATGCTCGTACCATGCTGACTTTGCAGTTTCAATAATTTTGTATGCAAGAAAACTGTATATAAGCCCTTGAATTTGGATGTGAGTCGATGGCCTTTCCTGAGACTTTATGGATGCTGTTTGCTTTCTTATTGATTTTGCTGGAAATCTGAGACTTATGGCTGATTTAATTCCTGGTGAAGGCCCGTTCTTACACCAGGGCGAAGTAGTAAGTTACTTTATTGCCGTATGGATGGCATGCATTTATAAAGCATTGCCAGGATCCGCCATCACAGTGTTTCCTGTCAATGCATTTTGCTGTTTAGTGCATGGCCCCCTCACTGTGATGCAGCCCTGCACGCAACAGTTTCCTTTTTTCATTTTCAAAAATGTTTAAATAAAAAAGACATTGGTTCCCTTTCCATGGGAGTCCTCTCCCATGGCGTGGGGAACATCTAACTGTTTTTACTGCCCTTTACTGTCAGGGTTTACCTGGTGGTGACAGGCAGTGAAAACTGACCTCTAATTCCACCCGTCTAAATCAGGTGGGCAGAATTAATAGTCTGTCTTTGATGACCTTTACTTCGTAGACCCATAGGAAGGTTTTAATCATGGTGGAGATGGAGTAGTCTCTGCCATGATTAAAACTATGGTCCACCTCTGTCTATATTTTATCTTGGCAGTATAGATACTCTGTCACTATTACAACGGAGTATCTATACCACCAAGATATGAATCAGCCCCGTGGCAAAAACAGAAGAATGAGTAAGAAAAAGAATACTCTAATACTTAGAACCTTAATGGCAAATATTTTCAATACATTTTAACAAGATTGCTACTGCATTAGAATTTTTCAAATTTCTATTTTGCAATTTAACCTTTAATAAGTCTACTTTTTTCAAATTCTAATCGTTAACTCTAGTTTTGAGTCAGACTTATTGATTGAATTTTGAAATGCTGTTTTGAATCTTGTCTCTGGGGACAGGTTACATCATTGACTTTGAGGTTAGCAACATCCTCGATCCACCCAACATCGGGTGTGTCACTGTCATGGAGATTTTCTAGGGATACAGCGCGCTCACAAGAACAAATATAACATCATTCACTAAATAGATTTTTTTAAGAACTAAAAGACTAAGGGCCCAATTCACAGAATGAATTTAAGACTAAATCCTAAATTTACTACTTTTTGGTATTCACAGAATGCACTTACTACTTTTGGCATTCACAGAATGAACTTACTACTTTCGGTATTCACAGATTGAACTTACTACTTTCGGTATTCACAGTATAGACTTACGACTACTAACTTTACGTCTGCCGCCGGGCCATAATTTCCGCCCCCGGGCCGTAATTTACGGCTCTCCCCTGCGAGAGTTACGACTTCGGCCTGCGATTTCCACCAATGCGCCGTAATTTCCGATTCCGGCCCGTAATTTCCGAATCCGGCCTGTAATTTCCGAATCCGGGTCGGAAGATACAAATTTTGGCAGTTGGTCATGTTAGCCAAGGGTAAACACCTGTCAAAGGTCCTTCCATCCCCCACCATGGATCAGCTGACACACTGCAGCCAATTGCAGCCCATAGCTCAATATTTTCATGATGAATGTTGCCAGTGCCTACCATCCCCACCATTCTCCAGCTGAAGCCAATTAACATCAATTGACCAGCACCACAAAACACATAAAAGCAGCACACATTGAAGGAACAGGTTTGGCCACAGAGAGTTCGTGTCCACATCGCCTGGGAAAATGAAAATGAGGAGAAAGAAGAACTTTTCTACAGAGGAGACCACCATGCTTGTGGAGTTCATAGTCAGCCACCAAAAAATGCCTATATGGACTCCGACCCTACAGCACCAGTGGGACACAGAAGGCAGCTCTATGGCAGCAGTTAGCCACTGCTGTCTCGGCCTTGGGGGAGGAGAGGCGCACAGTACAGGACGTAAAGAAAAAGTGGCAGGATGAAAGGCAGAGGGTGAAGGAGAAATACTCCAGGATTGAATTAAGCAGGATCCTCCCTGCTGCATTCCCTGGTCCCCGCATCCACCTCACACACCTGGAGGAGGATATCCTCACAACAATACACCCCCACATGGTCCATGGGCTGCCTGTCAGTGACGTCCGCTATGTGGTACCAGGTAAATGTAATGAAAAGAAAAAGTGCATGTAAAGATTGTCTGTGTCACACTGTCATTGTGAGTAAGGAACTTGTCCAAAGTGTATATAAAAATATAGTCAGTCAGAGGCTCATGTGTCACCCTCTATGTAGTACCACAAGTCCCAGAATCCTTTGCATTAGAAAAGGCTACCCCCCCCCTTTTGAAAACATGGGCACAGTACTGCTTCCGTACATACACAACCCTGCTAAGTAGCAATTGACAAATATTAGCAAAGAAGCACCAGTACCAATATGACATGCAATTCAACCCTTGTGCAACCACGGATGCGTCGCAATTACATGGCGGTGCACTGTGGTGCAGGGATAGACACATGTGTGTCGAATCTGATGGTGTTTAAGAGGGGGCTTTGCTGGAGTCGTGTTGCAAGAGCGATGCAACTCCAATAATGTCCATGGACTGCCCATACCTAATGTGCTGCGCCACTCCTCACGTCTGCTTCAAGCAGGCGTAAGTTTGCGTGGCAGCGGCCTCTGAAAAGTGAACCTGTGAAATCTTGTAGATTTCATTGAATCACTTATACGTGGCATATCCCAAAGGAATGCCCACCCTGCCTACATTAAAGCTGATGCAGGTTCAATGTTGCGCAAGGCCGCACAACGCTTCACCATAGACCCGTAACGTTGCGAATAATTCTAAATGTGTCATCTGTTTTACACCACTGCTGTGTCACAGAAGTGATGCAACAGTAGTGTAAATCTTATTCAAGGGGCGTGTAAACCTACCACAAATTCTCCAAGAAGTACATCACCCTGTGCCAGCCTAATTCACAAAGCAAAAGGTGAGAGAAACATCAGATCTAAATATGTCATACACATATCCTGTTGCCCATTTCCACTCTGCCACGCCATTACATCCCCAACACACCACTGCTCCTACCTACCCCATCTGCTGCAGTACTTCACAACACTGTTAGAATGCAGAAGATATGGGGAAATCCCTGAAAAGTTCCACAAGCACATTTCCCATTTGGTTACATTTCTCTCTTCCCACCCATTGACACATCCAGTCAGAGCACAGACAACTGCAGTAGCAGAGGTCACTCCATCTACTGGGAGGAACCGACAACGTACAGAGGAAGGCATGACAACCTCACTAACTGGTAAGTCAAACTGGCCAGGAAATGGTCAAAATGCATACATTATCAGGAGACGACAGAGGGACAAATAGTGCCCACCTATGAAACTCAACCATAGATGCAAAAATTGCTTCATTACAATAGGAGTTGTCAATGGACATTCACCTTTGCCATATGACATTAGTGAACAGCGAAAGACAAAATCTAACATGTCTTGGTTCATCATACCTTTGGATTTGTGGTACGCAACATGTATCTCACCAACAGTCCCAGACCGGGGAATCAAATCCTGTAATCAAGTGCCACAACTAGTCAAAAGGGTGTTGCGACTATATTGTAATAGTGTCTGTAGACCTAATCTAGAAATCCTATTTGCACAGATATGGTGATGATGAACAAGCAGTGAGATACCAGTAACAGTAGTATTGACAATGCATGCACTGTCCAACTTAGAATCTTACCAACTAGACATTAAATTGCACAGTCCACACAGCTGGTCATGTACTGCTTACATTGGATGGATTATTTGTTGGGCATCAACAAAACACGATAGTCGACCTTACCTCTGGATTTGTAGGCATGTAATTGTGATATAGGTAGTATCAAGGTAGTGGGCCCATTCTAAGTTATATGTGGGATCACTCATGACATCATGTATGACACACTTCCGCAACGGTGGTGCCCACAACTGCTTGTGCTCGTCCTTTGTGCCAGAAATTGAGTGAATAACATGTGGCAGCAGAAATGTAATGTTGCAAAACACACTTATCATTGTAGGTACAATGCGGTCCTCCCAGAATCAAAGACACACACTGACTTCTGCTACAAGGTTGGACATGAGATCTGATCAGGGACCACACACTGCTCCGGTGCTGGGCCAAGGTAAGTCAACCTGGCTGAATGCTCGTTAATTGGGCCTTTCACCTCTACCGTAAGTTGTATGTGTTGTACTGTTGTCCTACATCACAATATGCTCACATGTGGCATTTGAACACATGGCAGATCAGACTCTGATGGCAAATGAGAGGCTGACACAAAATGTATGCCAAGGGAGTGCAGAATGGACATACAATAGAACAATGTGTCATATGAACTGACCAAAACATAACAGGCTTGCAATTCAATGACAAGATAAATCCTTAGCAAAATTATACATGGTCAAATCAAAATGAAATTGGTATGGCTGAGGCACACACTGATGCCAGTTGTGTACCTCAGAGATGGGTGTAGGGGCTGCTAAGGTGACTCAACATGCAGTTACACCTGCAAAATGAATTGGCTGAAGAGCAACACGATACTCCAGTGCAGGCAGCAAGCCTCAAAGCTTCTCACATCATCTGCAATGTGTGATCATAACCAAATGTTGTTTTCTGCTTGCCTCCATTCTATCGTATTCACATGTATAGTTGAGTGTTTGACATATGAGGTTTGGATGTCTGCTGCACAAGACACCATCCGTTGTCAGGTAAGTAGTCCCGTGATGTTAGAAATAGAGTATGGTAATAGAGGGCACTCAAAGGATGGGCATTAGAAATCTGTGTTCTCACATTCAAAAATGAGCTGTGTGACCTCATGGGTAGGGAAGCACAAATGAGCAACATCATGTCCCTGACTACTGCACATCTCTCACATGAACTCCTTTCTGACTTGTCAACAGTCAACAGACAACATTACACTCATGAACAATGTCAGTCTCAATGGTAAAGGTGAAATCAGTGTGATGCGGATGAGTCTGGGTCACTTATTCCCTTCCTTGAAATATCAATAACCTTTTTACACAAGTTTGTCAGTTGATGTGTCATCTTATTGATGTCAGTGCTGCATGGATGTAAGAGCTGGCAAATGCTGCATGTGAGCAGGTGCCCACATGTAAAGTCCATGAGGTAAACATGCTGCACATTGTCCTGGATTATCTGCAAATGGTTATTGAGAATGACATGTTGACTCATAGCTACAATCTGTTGTACTAAAATATGGACATGTATGTCTCATCACAAGTACTGGCAGGATGATACCACTGCAGCGGACAACATCCTGGGGATACATGACATCCTGGCTGCAGCAGTGAAACCCTCACAGACCTGTCCCTCAGGTAAATCTGGCCTGAGGTGTGTCACTAGATTTGATTACTAGGCCATGACAAAGATCAAGATCCCCTTCTGCATGGAATCAACAGTTGTTGTTTACAAAGTGTAATACAAATCAGGAGTGTCACATGTGCCTGTCTGTCAATTGGTGATGCAGATCATTGAGAATGTTGTCTCTACCCTCTACAGCTATGTCTACAACATATATGAGGAGACAGATTCAGCAGGATACACTGGGGGGGCGCGAAGGGACAGCGAGTTGTGGTTGGAGCTCGTGAGTTTGTTAGTATTATGTACATCTCCATGTAACACCTCAATGCTATGGTGTGAGCGGTCATTTGTGGTGGTACCCTAACAAGGTCACATGATCCTCATCTGCTTATGCAAAGTACAGTTAATACACCCCTGTTGTTGCACCACATGTAATACCAGGTCAATCACTAATACGGTTGCAACCTCTGTGTTTTAGATGATGCTGAGGGAGAGGATGACAGGCCGATGACCAGTGCTGGCCGACGGGGAATCACAGGGGAGAATTCCCTGATCCTCCAGGCAGTGATGTCTGCAGCAAGTCATGCTCAAGAGGAGGAGGAAGACAATGAGGACGTTGACTTTGAGGATGATGATGATGATGACCACACATCCATCCACTCCACGGATGACGATTCTGATGGCACGGCATCACATCCAAATAAACAAAAAAAGAGAGGCCAACTCAGTCTCAGAATTGCCACTAGATTGGAGCGAGATAGATAGGGATCACACACTCACTTAGGGTGAATAGGAAGGCCCTCACACACCGACCTAGTCAGTGTCATGCTTCATCACTGGGCCCCACCAAAGAGGCCGAGTGCCTCTTTGGTGTGCTGCGACGCCAGAAAGACTGCGGAGCTGGTTGTGTGAAGAGGGGCGTGTTGTGAGGGTAAGTGAAATTAAAAGTGTCTAAGAGGGTATCAGTAAAAAGAATTTAATAGGTGATCCCTAAGACACGCATAACAAGTATTATGTGTCTGAATTTAATTGCCAAGGTTTAGGAATGGTAAAATTCAGAGAAATACAATAAATCAGTCAGTCAACATGTTTCTGCCATATGGGTGGTTTAAATTTACCAAGGCATTCATCAGGACTATACCCCGGCGGTATGGACTCTCTAATCGTCCACCCTAACCTGGGGGCGTGAAAGTGAAAATTATAAAAGGTGAAAAAAGTGCTTGAAAAAATGGGAGAGCTAATAGCTCAATCCAAAAAATACTCCAAACTCAGGAGTGTCTCAGCACCTGTGAAGTGAAATACACAAACAAACACAAACACAAACAGATAACAATTAATATATGCCATTGCGTTTGGTCGTAGTGCTCCTTATAATGTGGCATAAGTTGTGTTCCCAAAGTAAACACTAGGTTTAACACCATCCACGTAACCCTATGGGGATGATATCGGTAACTCTGGGAAGTGAGGTGATAAGGGTGTCTTTAAAAACTCAATAGATGGGAAGGAATGGTTAAAAACACACTCTATGTACTCCTTATGAAGGGATCAATGGACCAAAGGTCTGTGACCCCCTGCGATAGTAATTTTCTCATAGATATCTCACTTTAAAATTGGGCGCTACTTGCACCATGGGTCTCGGGAGGGGGGTTGGAGCGTGCCTGGCACATCCTGAAAATGAAAGAGGTTTAACTGTTAGATCCCCGATACACGGGTAGTACTTAGCTTCGTTTTGTGGAAGATCGGCGATCTTGTAATCCGGGTGTACTCACGCCCTCAACGCTCTCAGCCCACTTGAAACCTAGGTTCAGCCTCAGAACCGGACCCCGACGATGGAGAGCCGGGCCGGTAACTGAGTAATAAAGCAGTCAAACTGCACGTCGCGTTCTTCCCGTGGGCGTGTCCAGCCAGAACGAGGCTTGGAACACGCCCGCCCAGCGTGGGAGGGACGCGGCTTAGAACCGGGTAGAGGCTTGGAACGCGCCCGCCCTGTGTGGGAGGGACGCGGTTTGGACCCGGGTAGAAGCTTGGATGCAAATATAAACATACAGAGTCTAACCAGCGTCTCAGCCGATTGTCAGATTATGAATTTTGGATTATTAGTTACAGAAAAATAAAAACGAGCACTAATCCAATTTTATAGATGGTGCAATGGAATAGTAAAATGCACTATGGGGAATATAATAATATACATGAGCACTGATGTGTTAATGGTGAGGGGTGTAAATGCTGCCTTGTGAGGTACAGGCAAGCACAGCAGGTTCTCATTATAGGTTTATATTGAAAAATTCATGATAGAGGGCACAGGGAAGCACCAATCCAGAAGGCATTCTTTGAAAAACCTTATCATTACAGAGATAGATAAATGATATTGTCATATGGATGCCAAGATATCCTGCTCAAGATAATACCGTGTTCCACGGAATTTCATCGTTGAGGCCGTTGGTATTAGTGTCCAGACGATAAACCCAGCGCTGCTCTTTTTCAAAGAGTCTGCTCGTGATGTTTGTTGTGCCATTGAGTGCTTCTATTACAGTCCACCTCATATCATTGGGTGTGTGGTTCCTGTCTAGAAAATGGCGGCTCAGCTTAGTTGTTACTTTTTTGCACCTGATGTTGCTCCGATGTTCGCAGGTGCGCTGTTTGACCCTGCGTGTGGTCATGCCAATATAACGAAGCTGGCAGGGGCAGGTAATCAAGTACACTACATTCGTTGAATTGCAATTAGTGTGTTCTCTCTGTACCCAGACCTTACCTGATTCTAACGATAGAGTTTTTGTTGCTTCTGTAAGGTGGCAGACACTACAGTCAGAACATGGGTAGTGCCCGGTAATTTTTGGTAAACCCCATGATGCAGTTATTGTGGGCAAGCTATTAGGGGTTTTTTCTTTTGGCCGAGTGTGGACCAGGGCATCTTTCAAACTTCGTCCTTTTTTGAAAGAGAAAAGCGTTTTTTCCCAGTTTTCTTTACAGGATGTAATAATATTCCAATGTTTATTGATGTTTTTTTTCATTACATTGGACAGACTGTTATATGTGGTTACACATGTTAGTGGTATTGAGTCAGGGTTCTTAATTTTTTCTTCCAAGAGTGCCTCTCTTGGCTGGTTTCTTGCTCTTTTCAGACCCTTATTCAAGATTGGTGTTGGGTAACCCCTATCTCTAAGTTTCTCTGTAAGACAGGTGTACTGTTCTTTGAAATCAGAAAGGGTGCTGCAATTTCTTCTGAGTCTGAGATATTGCCCGTACGGGAGATTCTCTTTGAGTGGGCGCGGTTGAAAACTGCTAAAGTCAAGAAGATTGTTTTTAGCTGTAGGCTTATGGTGGGTCTTAGTTGTGAGCCCAGTTCCATTCACAGAGATGACCACATCGAGGAAGATAATATCTGTTTTGCTTATGGTGTTAGTAAATATCAGGTTTTGGTCTAGAGTGTTGATCCAAACCAGAAAAGTTTCAAGCTCACTGTCACTCCCTGTCGAGAGAAGCAGAATATCGTCAATGTAACGCTTCCATAAAAGCATAGACGTTGAAAAAACTGCGGTTGGTGGCAGAATGTGTTTGGCCTCAAAATCCGCGACATACAATCCGGCCACACTGGGAGCAAAAATACTGCCCATTGAAGTTCCTGAGCACTGTAAGAATAGTTTGTCTTTAAAAGAGAAAACATTCTCTTTTAGGGCTATAGTGGCACACTCAATGATAAAGGCCTTTGGTGTCTGGTAGTCCCATTCAATGGAGTCTAGTGATTTCCCAAGGACTTCAATGGTATCTTCCTGTGGAATGCTCGTGTAGAGGCTTTCTACATCGAGGGTCACTAGAGTGACTGAGTTTTCGGTGAACGTGACTTCTGATAGTAGTTTCAGGAGGCTCTTGGTATCTCTGAAGTAAGTGGGAGTTGATTGTACTATCGGTTTAAGAAAATGGTCACAAAATTGTGACAAGGGCTCCAAGAGCGAGCCAATGCCTGACACGATGGGACGTCCGGGAGGTGGCAATCGGTTTTTATGCATCTTGGGCAATGTGTAAAAGTATGGTATGACATTGCTGGTGTTATTCAGGAAGTCCGCTTCGTTTTTGGACAGGTGGCCGCATTCCTCTGCATGACGAACCAAGGTTGTGATCTTGTTAGTAAGATCTGCTGTAGGATCTGTTGTAAGTGGGGTATAGTTTCTAATATCCCCAAGCAGGTCATTACAAGTTTGCTCGTAGTCTCTAGTGTTTTGAATAACTATCCCTCCACCTTTGTCTGCCGGCTTTATGGTTATTGAGGTGTCATTCTGCAGCATTCGTAGCGCTTGGTATTCAGCAGTGCTGAAATTCCCAAACGTCTTGGGGTTATGGCATGTTTCCAGATCTTTAAATACGGCATGCTCAAAGGCGGTGATGGCTGCAGGGACAGTGTGTGGGGGAGGGGTGAAAGTGGAACTCGGTCTGAGTCTCGTGTCACCTTTCCTGGTGGTTTCATTTGGGTCTGTTTTACCTTCAAAGAAAGCTTTAAGTTTTAGTTTCCGAAAGAAACCGGCAAGTTTGCAATGTAACTTGAATTTATCCGGTCTCGCTGTTGGGACAAAGCCTAGGCCTTTCTCAAGTACTTGAATTTCTGTAGGAGTTAATATCCTTTCTGACAGATTCGTCACCAAGCTCAGATTCCGCTCGTTCCCGGCTGTTGGTTGCTGCGGGTGTGACTCGCTACAGGGTCCTCCTCTTCCCAGGTCACTCTGTTGTTGCCTCTTCTTTTGCCTCGGCCCCTCCGGCCGTTCTCTAAAAAAGGCTGTCTGTACTGGTTCTGGAAATGTGTGGGAGGTATAAAACCCGGGTTCCAACCCATAAAGGGGAATTGTGGTTGTTGAAAGGCATACGGGTGCGGGCCCATCCCCATTTGCGGAGGATACCATTGTTGCTGGTGTCCCTGGTTTCCTTGCCTGCCCCTATTATTCCTATTACCACGGTTGCCTCTTCTCTTAGTTTGTTTGAATGAGTTATTGCTTGACCCACTACTGTTTGAGGAGTCATCATCCGAGTATTCGGATTTACTGTCATTGCGTGCTGAAGGGGTGAAGGTTGCCGCAGAGTATGGGTACACCTTCTCAAAATCAAACTTCTTTTGGTCTTTCTGGAGTTTAGTTACTTTCGACTGCATCAGGTTGTCTTTATACTCATTTAGTTCCTTGTTAATTTCATCCAACCGTTTCTTGAACCCCGTGATTGTTGCCTTAAAATGAGACTCAGTCTCTCTGATTTCCACCATTAGTGCTTCAGAGAGTCTCAGTGCTGTTTTTATTATCAAGACCAGCCAGTCACGCGTACAATGTCATGTGATCATGGCCCAGTCTTTTCTAAAGGTTGCATCGTTGAGAAAAATGCGGGGGCATTGGTTACCAGCAGACCTCTTGGTGCTGTGTTGGAGACAAGATACTGTTTGAGGATAGTGCCATGAAGGATGGTGCGTATGTGCTCTCTTTTTTTCTCAGTAAGGTTTTCCCACTCGGTAGTGTTTGCTATTTCTTGTGATATATGTGGATCTGCAAATACTGTAGGATCCGCCATCAGTGCCTCAATTTCAGATTCAGAGTATGTCAAGCCCAAGTTTGCCATAGTGAGATAGCAAATAGAGGAGATAAGAGTACGTTGATCACGGCATCACATCCTCCACCAAGCAACGTTCATCAGCCTCCTCCCAAACAAACAATACCATGTCCGCAGCATAGATCAAACCTGCTACTGCTCCCACACATCCAATCACAGACATCACTCCCTCACAGCCCTCACTTCCTGGGCCAACATGGTGGTTCCCCTACCCGCTCTTCCCTACGCAGTGTATCCCTGCCATTCTCTCCACCATCTGTGGGAAGTACCAGCCCTGTTGTGGTGCAGGCATCCCCTGGGCACCCTTCTCCTGCCCACAGTCTTCCACCTGCCACCCCCCCTGGTGTTGGACATGCTCATCTCATCCCTGGCAGACACCTGCAGAGGGGGCCTGCACCATGCGATTGGGAGCAGGACTTCTTCCAACAGCAGGCAGATCCTAGGCAGGACATTCGTGCCATAGGGGCTACCCTGTCAGACATGTCTGGGTCCCTGCAGGACATGGTCCAATTCCCTCAGGTGGTGGACAGGGTGAGCCAAGCTTTAGATAGGATGGATAGTACTTGGCAGGCCATGTCCAGGAATATGACAGACCTGATATCTATCCAAAGGGAAGAAAGTGCAAGACACCATGCCTTGGCCATGAAGATGATGGAGGGCATGGTGAGAGTGATCCAAAGTCTCCCTTCACGGCCAACACAGGGAGGGGAACAATCATATTGGCCTGCAGGACAGCACATCCACACACCTGTAACACCAACTGCACAGCACCACAGCCAAGGTACACAAACACACCGGCACCCTGAACAGGCACCCCCACCACCTCCACAACCACCACCAACCCCTGTACAGTCACACCCATCACTCCCACCACATGCACAACCAGCCCTTGTCCAGGCACAGACACCAAATGTGCAGACACCCTCTCTACCTGCACCTGTAGATCACCCTGTACAACACCCACATACACGTAGGTGACAAGATCAACCTGACCCCTCACAGCATTCATCACCCCTAAAATTGTGTGGACGCAAACCAGATCGCCAGTGACATTCACGTGGTCAATTTGTCTTGGGGTCCTTAGGTGTATGGTGAAAATAAAGATCTACAAAAGTAATATTCTGTTGTGTATCATGTCCTGTCTAACGTTGTAGGCATGTATGTGTGTGTGTGAGACACAGTGACAAGTGTAACCCATCATTAAAACACGCTATTATGTGCATAGCATATGCCTCACAAAATATGTGTCCATATTTGGAATCAGACATTCAAAATGAAGTCAAACAAGTTAAACTAAGTAGAATTCCTCAAAGATATTTATGTAGGAACAGAAACAAACCGTCCGTTTGGAAAGGAGAAAGGAAAACAAATGATGATCTTAATGCAGAAGGAGAAGGGAACTTGGATTGGGGTGGGGCAAAACAAATATTATACATCAGGGAGCGTCAGGGAAACCAGTCTATTAACAAGGGGAAAAATAAATCTTTGTCCAGAACAATGTCTCAGTCCAAAAGTCAAGTGTCCTTCTGGTCATCCTCAAGGACCACAATGTCTAGATCCTCGGGGTCCGACAAGGGCACACGGCTGGCTGGTGCAAGAACAGGCACCACACGAGGAATGCGGGGGGGAACAGTGTGGGGCAACGGACAGGGGGACACATTGATGGTGGTATGGGAAGGGATTAGGGAGACAACAGAGGACATGGCTGTGGTCAGGGACTGGATGTGGGTGGGGAGGTTGTCCATAGATCGGATAAGGTCCACTCGCATTGTGCGTATCTCGAGACACACTTGTAGCATGATGCGAGTGGACACGTCTGGTTGACCCTCGACCATCCAATTCAAGTCCCCTGGCACACCCATAGGAGGAACAACACCGGGAGGGGCCTGGGGGGAACAGGAGGGATGTGGTGCCTCAGTTATGGAGCTAATGTGTTCGGCTTGGCGGCTACGAGGAGGGGGACAGGTTTCAGGAGATGGAGCTGGAGCCCCCGATTGCATGGGGGACTCTAGAGGTAGCGAGGGGCAGATGGCAGGCCCAGATTGAATGTTGGCCTGCCACGGGGACACCTCTTCGTGATTCACTGGTGAAGAGTGTATGGGAGAGTGGCTCTTCACCACATCATGGTCTGAGGTGTCCGGTCCTTCTCCCCACCTACAATGTCCACAGCCTCCACCCGGGACGTAGCACCAGAGTCGTGTTCTTCCTCATCCCGGGTGGGCACAATCCGCTGGCCTCCTGATGTTGAGCTCCCCTCCTCTTTCTCTTCTTCCTCGCTGGTGGTAAGAGGGTGTAGCCACCGGCGAACTGATGTCCTCCTGCTCCGGACCTGTCCCTGCAGTTCTTCTGTCTCACCAGCCGTGCCTGCAGAAATGTAAGCAAAATCCTGATGTGCTGGTTGTTTCATGTAGGACGGGACACATACATAGATGAGCCAAGGTCAGGTTTTGTTCTCCTCTGATCACACTCTACAGTTGTCAGGGGCTGATTTACGACTTCTGGCGCATCTCTGCTAATCAGCAGAGATGTGCCACAAGAGGTGCGACGCATCTGCCCACCCGTGCGCCACCCCTGATGCGCTGCATTCACAATGCAGCACACCGTGGCGCTTGGGTAGGCAGATGCATGACGCATCCCCAGTGGTAAAGCGGTGCTTTGATGGAGTGGCGTTGCAAGTGCAATGCTGCTCCAGCAAGGCTTGGGGGTGCCCGATCTCTAACATGCTGCATCAATCCTTACGCCTGCTTCAAGCAGGCACAGGGTTTTGACACAGCATGGCCCTAAAAGTGACTGAGTGAAATCTTGTAGATTTCACTCAGCCACTTTTATGAGGTGTTCCTGCACCGGAACGCCCTCCCCCCCCCCAGTGCCAGAACGCCTACATGTGGTGCAGGGATGTATACCGTGATGCATCTCCCAGATGCATCACGTTGTAATTACCCAGTAGCAGGGTGCTTGGTTTGCTCCGCCACTGCGTCACAAAAGTGACCCAACGGCGGTGTAAAAGAGGCACAGGGGCCTTGTAATTCTGCCCTCAGTGTTTATGAACTTACATTACATGTATGTTCACTGTCGTATTCTGAATTGAGTTTGACATGGACATCTCATGTGTATTATTGTGGCTTACGCAACTGTATTGGGCAAACCTCAACCTTGGCATTCTTGTGATCTGTGTGTCCTGTCACTGCTACTTGTGCCAGTTCCAAAACCAGTCCACCAAATGAGAACATGATTTAATAGATTTTGGCCATTGATATTGAGTTGCAGCTATTTAACGTCTGGACAAGTGTCATCTGCTTTGTAGCATTGTATGGGACAAGCCGAATGCCGAATGTGGGTCACACATCCACATAGGGTCTGGGATACTCCTCTAGCTATATTGTGAGTCTAGCCTTTTGCTGTTCCCACACATCATCGGACAATCCAGTGCCACATATTGGCTTTGTTGACTTAAAAGGTAGTGCAGTACACCGGTGAACAATGGTGGGTGGTTGTGACAGCTACCTGTACATGTAAAATGTCATACAGGCCACTGAGGGTGCGATGTCTGTCAGTGGACACACCTTGCAAATTTAGGAAGACTTAAGAGTGATGCAAGGATCTCAAAGTCTGTCTTCACTCCATGGCACATGATGATCTGTTTCAATTGGAACCCAAACTCTACAGGTGCAATGCAAATAACAGCATCCAATACCCTATGGCCTGCCATGAGCACACTGGACAGTGTCTGTACCATTGCTCATCCAATGCACACATCAGTTATGATTCCCTTGGTTCAATGGTACTGGTGCTGGCAGAGCAGAATTCAATATGAATGCACAAGTGTGGCTCATTTACCCAGTTGTCATGAGGAAACTACAGATCCCAAAATGCACTCTGCCCTGTATAGTCCATATGCCGCAGTGTGCCTTTTTAATCTTATTGACTGCTGCATTAGCACAGGATTGGTGGATGGAGGCATGGGACACACAATGGTACAGCACTGTTTCACTCACATCATACTCCCAGACACATATTGCATATGATGTACTTACTAGATCCCTGCTGCTCATGCTCCTCCAGCTAAGCATGGAGGGTTGGCCAAGCTTCTCGCAGGACCCTCCTGTACAGTGGGGAGAGGCAAGGACGATGCACATGTTGCTGGGAGGATAGGCCCACCAGCTCCGTGGCCTTGTGGCGGGACCAGCGCTTTAGGTCCTCCCAGGGCTTGCGGCACGCCCTAGCACTCCGGATGTACACTCCCACTGTACTGCAGCGCTGGGCGGTGTTGGCCCATAGCCTGGCCCGGGCTGCAGTGCTCAGCTGGTACTCAGGGTCCCCATATAGCTGAGGAAATTTCTCAAGCACCCCCTCCACCAAGATGTCCAATTCCCTTTCTGAGAAAGGGGGTGCTCTCTCCTCATACTCCTCAGCCATTTTGGGGAAATAAGTTTGATGAGAGCAGCAGGATGCCTGAGGATCTAATCAGTGATAGAGGATGACTCAGAATGAACACAAAATGGCTGCCAACAACTTCCTGTGATGTATTTCCTGTCTCCCACTTCCTGTATGACATTGCCTGTATGAAATGATGTGTTCCAGTTTATTTTCGAATATTGCGGCCCGAAAACGTAGGTTCCGGAGCATCGTTTACGCGCATGCGCATTATGCCGCAAAATCGGAAATTACTTTTTTGGGCCGTAACCTCCGAAAATGACCCGGAACACATTATTTCATACAGGAAATGTTATACAAGTAGTGGGAGACAGGAAATACATCACAGGAAGTAGTTGGCAGCCATTTTGTATTCATCCTGATCCATCCACATTCAGTAATCAAATCCACTGCCATCCTGCTGTTCTGTTGTTGAAAAGACTGAAATGACAGTGCAGTTGAGAATCATGAATATGTAACAAAAGGGGGAACAGACCATTTCATGACATTTCTGCACAGAGGGGGGGGGGCTGACACAACATCAAATGACAGTTTCATTTTCTCCTACTTTGCATTATGGGACATGTAGTCCATATTGAGTGTTCATTATCAGAGTTGTGTGATGTGTTACGTAACATTGGTGTGGAGCAGTGTGGATATATCACAGACACATGGGGGCAGATTTACAAGCCCCATATACCACATTTGCGCCACACTTTTGTGACGCAGCGGCAGAGCAAAGCCACCGCCATGCTGTGGGATATTTTCAACGTAACGCATCTGGGAGATGTGTCACATTGTAAAGCCCTGCGCCACAGTTGGGTGTTCCAGCGCTGGGAGTATAGCAGCACACACCCTTTACGGTCGAGACATCTGAATCGCGACTTCAGCAGACCAAAAGTGCGCTCTATGTTGGCTCGAGTCCGTATGTGTGCCCTATTGTACTTACGCTGAGGTAAAGTGTTTGCACGCCTGTAAGAGGTGAGGAGATGTGGGGAGAGTGCATACCCAGCGTCGCCTGAGGAGGGAAGAAAGGGCAGTTGTTAACATTTCCCTCTTTGACTTGCACAGAACATGATCTATACGTTCGTACATTCAGTGCTTGTTGGGCCATGATTCTTATTGTACAATGGTTATTATTGGGGGGCATTCAGACATTTCAATGACACATATCACTCATTTTAGTGCTTGGTACTTACCCAGTAGCCACATGTTGCCAAATTCTCCAGCAGCCATACGCCGGGCAAGAGGTGACATGCGGAATATGAAGCTGTCATGGGTACTGCCTGGGAACACTGCATGCACATTGATGAACCTCCCACTGGTATCACAGACAGCTTGCACATTGATGGAATACCATCTGTGTCTGTTGCAAAAGATGTGTGCAATGTGGTGGGGTGGCTGAAGGGCCACATTGGTGCAATCAATTGCACCCAGCACACGTGGGAATTGTGCAAGGAGATAAAAATCTCTTGCTGCCCTTTGTCTCATGGCCAATGTATGTGGCATTTGTGTGTGGTTGGAGGCTCTAGCAGTGATGCATCTCAGTACCTGATGCAGGCACCGCGACTGGCTCACCTGGGAAATGCCCACATGGTCACTGGAGACCCTTTCGAAAGACCCAGTGGCAAAGAAGTAGAGAGCAGAAAGGATCTTGAGATATGCTGATATTGCATGTGAGCATCAGGTCACAGAGTCAAGTTCCTGCTCTCACTCACATACCATATCCAAGATGACTTCAGGAGGGAAACGGTACCTGGCCCTTACATCTTGGCTGGTCATGCCAAATAGGTTGATCCTCTGTCTGAAGATCCTCTCTGCTCTCCCCCTCCTCCTCAAGTAGTTTTGTTGCATGGCACCCAGCTGATACTCTCCCTCACCAAGGACCCCCACACCGCCAAAACCATCCTTCACGAAGGAATGAAGGCCGTTGCTGAATGGATGAGGAACAGCCGACTGAAGCTGAACTTGGACAAGACGGAGGTCCTCATCCTCATATCCAACCCTTCGGCCTGGGACGACTCCTGGTGGCCGACCGCACTGGGAACCGCTCCAACACCCACCGAACATGCACGCAACTTAGGGGTCATCCTCGACTCCACCCTCTCCATGACTAAACAGGTCAACGCCGTCTCCTCCTCCTGCTTCAACACCCTCCGCATACTCCGTAGGATCTACAAGTGGATCCCCACTGAAACGAGAAGAACAGTCACCCAGGCCCTTGTCAGCAGCAGGTTGGACTATGGAAATGCCCTTTACGCAGGAGCCTCGGCCAAACTCCTGAGACGGCTCCAACGCATCCAGAACGCCTCTGCACCCCTGATCCTCGACATCCCTCACCGCAGCCACATCACACCCCACCTGAGAGACCTGCACTGGCTCCCGATCAACAAGAGGATAACCTTAAAGCTCCTCACCCATGCACACAAGGCTCTCCACAACACCGGACCAATGTACCTCAACAGACGACTCAGCTTCTACACCCCCACCCACCAGCTCCGCTCCGCGGACCTTGCCCTCGCTACAGTCCCCCGCTTCCGAAGAGCGACCTCAGGCGGCAGATCGTTCTCCTACCTTGCCGCCAAGACCTGGAACACCCTCCCCATCCACCTACGGCAGACCCAAGACCTGCTGACCTTCAGAAAACTCCTCAAGACCTGGCTTTTCTAGCAGTAGTAGCATTCCCCACCCCAGCGCCTTGAGACCCACACGGGTGAGTAGTGAGCTTTACAAATGATATGATTGATTGATGGCAAGGGGCAGTGCTACAAACACATTCAGAGACATCCTGAAAGGGTTTGTTTGTGTTTGCTCTGCATTTATACATTCTGCAGGGCTGGGTTTGGCTGCAGGGTGTCAGCTGATCCATGGTGGGGGATGGTAGGCACTTGGACAGGTGTTTACCCTTGGCTAACATGGCCAACTGCCAAAATTTGTATCTTCCGGCCCGGAATCGTAAATTATGGCCCGGAATCGTAAATTACGGCGCTATGCTGGAAATTGCGGGCCGGAATCGTAAATCCCACCGCAGAGCCGTAAATTCTGGCCTGATGGCGGAAATTACGGCCTGGGTGCGGGCGTAAAGTTGGTAGTCGTAAGTCTATTCTGTGAATACCTAAAGTAGGAAGTTCATTCTGTGAATCCCGGAAGTAGTAAGTTCATTCTGTCAATGCCAAAAGTAGTAAGTGCATTCTGTGAATACCAAATAGTAGTAAGTTTAGGATTTGTTCTTAAATTCATTCTGTGAATCGTATGCCAGGTGACATTTTTGGTGTCCATTGTAAAAATGGTCAATAGCATTCTTGTGCTGAAAGTGGAAACTGTTTTCCAAAAGTGCATTTGCTACACAGAGAATAGCATTTGCTTATAGTAACTGACATTTGGTTGGTAAGTCACTTTGTGAATCAGGACCAAAGGGCCTCCACAGTTGTGGAGGGAGGTGGGGCAACCTCCGCAACGAGAAATTGCAGTTCAGAGGTCCCGCCATGAGTGAGGGCCCCTGCCATTACTGTGGGGCCTCCACCATGAGTGCAGATGCCCTTTGCGAATCAGGCCCATTGTGGGTTGTACTCAAAAGGCAGTTAGTTCCTATCAGCAAACAAGAATATAGTTTGCCAAATTACTTCAGAGTGTCCTGTATTGGTCCCCTAGCGCTAGACACATCAGGTCTTCATGATAACTCATTGCGTACATTTTTTACATTCACATTCATTGGGAGAAAATTTATGAGACGCAGTAATCTGTATTGAACTATCGCTTGTGGCCCAGCGAGCATTAACAATTAAAATGATGCTCTTAATTAGAGGTTGCTGGTGTCCTGGATCCCCTGAGACAGGTGACCAAGTAGAGATGAAGTTGTGAGAGTCCGATTGACAAAGGTTTTTTGTTTAGCACGTGTAATGCAGCGTTTATATTTGTTACCTGAACATTTCTATAATCCTGTTTTCTTTCATCACAAGGTGCATTTACAATTGTGGGAAATTTGAAATTGTCGTAAATTTAGGGCTATGTGAGGAAAAGCAAGTGGTCATAAAAAATGCAATCAACACAGGTGGATAATCACATTCTTACAGACAGTTGCCTACTTTAAAATGGACACATTAATATGCGTTTCTAAAGGAAAGTACCTTTCCAAGGTAGGAAACGGAAGGGAGCATACCCTTATTTCATTGAGCTGCAAGGGGCATGAGAGGAGTTCAGCAAAGAATATATTTTTCATGTGGATCCCCCAAAATCCTGAATTCTGCTCCAAAGTGGGAAAAAACGTAGGCAAGAAAACTTATTGACAGTCGTGGTTCCTCCCACACGCTTCCTTCACAATCCATATAATCGTCATTCTACAAGGACAACCAGTTACGCTTTGAGTAATAGTTGTATTTTGGATTCTTGATGTGTCCTTGATAGGAGCTGGTGTGAGATGGTCTAAGGAAAAACAACTAGATCCTGGTATACCCCTCACAAAAAAATGGGGCTTCTTAAGTCAGACATGGATAACAAGACCCTGTCTGCTGCATCATTTCACATATTGGCTAAGAGCAAAAAAGGAACAAATTAAATAACTGTACTTCCTGAAACCCTATGAAAATGCAGAATAATCTAAAGAAAATGCAAAGACATGAGTGATGTCACTGACCATGTCATGAGTGATGTAATATGTGACGTCATCAGCAGTGGATTGCGGGCACGCGAGTTATAGTTAGCTGAACTAACTATAACGGGAGAATTTCAATGGTTTTGTATGAGTGAAATGTCCAGTTAACTATAACATGTGTGAAACCTATGGTTTTTTCAGTGAATATATATATATATATTCACAGAAAAAACCATAGGTTTGACACCAGTTATAGTTAGCTGGAAATTTTACTGACATAAAACCATTGAAATTCCCACGTTATAGTTACTTGGACTCACTATAACTTGCGCGCCTGCAATGCACTGCTGATGACATCACATATTACATCACTCATGACATGGTCAGTGACATCACTCATTACATCACTGATGACACCATCCAGTGAATGTGTGTCTTTCTGAAAAATAAATATGTTTTATATATGTATATGTAAAGGTCGATGGAAGAATAAATGTTTAAATAAGTGTCTTAATGGATGTTTAAAAAAAAAATGATTGGTTAACTGGCTTATTAAGTGTATCTTAGTGAATACATATATTGGCGAGTAATGTTTAAATATTTAAATATATGTATCAGTGTTTCACTTTGTGTATAAGTGGCTGCATGGGTTGGTGAGTAGCTACATGTGTGTGTATATGGGTTATTAGATTTTTTTTAGTATCAGTATGAGTATCTGTATGGTTTGGTGGGGGTGTTACTTAGCACATAGATGCATCAATGACTGACTCACTGTTTGTATGTGTTTTGAAGACAGCATATGTGCAGGACTGTATGGGTGGATGAGTGTGTATATGTGTGTGTTAGTGAGTGAATGACTGTCTCACTAGAGTCTTTATCAGTATCTACATATGTTTTAATCTAGTATATGTGAGTATTGATGTATTTAAGTGAGTATATGTGAGAGTGAGAGATTGAAAGAGTTCTTGTTTAAATAAGCATGTGTTTCTATAAGTGATTGTTTAAGAGAGTAAGTATGTGTACGTTTCCTTAGAAGTAAGGTGGCAGTGTGTGTATAGCTGTATATGTAAATAAATGGATGTTCAATAGTTTATTTGCATGTGTGATTATGTGTGTGACTAACTTTTGGATGACTGTCGGTGTGCAACAGGATTTATAGGTGTTTCACTACATATGATGAGTGAATATATGTATGAGTGACTATATAGAACTGTTGGTGAATGAGTGGATGTGTATATAGATGGTGGTATTACTGAATTGGTTGTTGTAACTGGTATGGGTATCTCTATTTTTTTGAAAATTTTAGTTTATATTTTTGAATATGTGTTTCAAGGGTTACATTACACTGAAAGGAGGTCTGTCACTCTGTCACAAGGATGGTGTCATCAGTGATGTCATGAGTGATGTCACTGACCATGTCATGAGTGATGTAATATGTGACGTCATCAGCAGTGCATTGCAGGCGCGCAAGTTATAGTGAGTCCAACTAACTATAACGTGGGAATTTCAATGGTTTTATGTCAGTAAAATTTCCAGCTAACTATAACTGGTGTCAAACCTATGGTTTTTTCAGTGAATTTAATAGGTTTTTTAAATGCTAATTCCTAACTATAACTGGTGTGAAACCTATGGTTTTTTCAGTGAATTTCATAGGTTTTTTAAATGCTAATTCCTAACTATATAAGGCCTGAAACCTATGTTTTTTTCAGTGAATTTCAAAGGTTTTTTTAATGCTAATTCCTAACTATATAAGACCTGAAAGCCCACCAGGAATCTCCAGTATGCGCCAGGGGACTGCATTGCAGAGAGGTGTAATGAACCCACACCCCTTTTTACACCTCTCTGCAACGCAGACCCTATGCGTGTTTGAAGAGGGGGAACTAATTCCCCTTGCATACTGGGGGCCCCTGGAGGCCAACTAGCCCACCTGGAACCTCCAGTATGCGCCAGGGGGCTGCATTGCAGAGGTGTAATGAGGCTATGCCCCTTATTACACCTCTCTGCAACGCAGCCCCCTGCCGCGTTTGCAGAGGGGGAGCTAATTCCCTTGCATATTGGGGGTCCCTGGGGGCCAACTAGCCCACCAGGAGTCTCCAGTATGCGCCAGGGGGCTGCATTGCAGAGAGGTGTAATGAGGCCACACCCTTTTTTACACCTCTCTGCAACGCAGCCCCGTGCATGTTTGAAGAGGGGTAACTAATTCCCCTTGCATACTACGGTTCCCTGGGGGCCAACTAGCCCACCTGGAACCTCCAGTATGCGCCAGGGGCTGCATTGCACAGAGGTGTAATGAGGCAATGCCCCTTTTTACACCTCTCTGCAACGCAGGCCACTGGCGCGTTTGCAGAGGGGGGACTAATTCCCCTTGCATACTGGGGGTCCCTGGGTCATATCTGCCCAAACACCGATATTCCGAACGATTGAAAATGACTTTTCCTGAGAAACATTTAGATTTGGATTATCATGTCCAATACTTTGGAATTTTTGAAAGAATGTCTTTGAGGATGCTATAAATTATTCAATTCTGCCCGAATTGTGTGGGTAAAATTGATACCTAGTCACTTTGAATAAGAATGTACTTACGTCTCGTCTAACATTTGGAAGAAATATCTAGTTATATGACAACAGCATACCGACATAACTTGAAGGAAATAAGAACACCCTGAAAAAGCATTTGAATATACACCAAGATTCAGCGCTTCAATAAGGACTCTAAGTGATATGATTTGATTGGACTTATTGTGCAAGTGGTGCTGTGCCAAACTTTGGAATATTCTCCACTACTCTCTACTACTTACTCTCTCCTACTCCACTCCTCTCAAATACTCACTCTCTACTACTCATTCTCTACTATTCTACTACTCTCTACTACTCTCTCTCTACTACTCACTCCCTACTACTTACTATCTACTAATCTCTACTACTCACTCTCTACTACTCTCTCTCTTCTACTACTCACTCTTTACTACTCACTCTCTACTAGTCTCTTCTACTCACTCTCTACTTCTCACTCTCTACTACTCTCTCTCTACTACTCACTCTCTACTACTCACTCTACTACTCACTCTCTACTACTCTCTCTCTACTAGTCTCTACTACTCACTCTACTACTCACTCTCTACTACTCTCTACTATTCTCTCTCTCTGCTACTCACTCTTTACTACTCACTCTCTACTACTCACTCTCTACTACTCTCTACTACTCACTCTTTACTACTCCCTACTACTCTACTACTCACTCTCTACTGCTCTCTACTACTCACTCTACTACTTACTCTCTACTAATCTCTATTATTCACTCTCTACTACTCACTCTCTACTACTCTCTACTACCCACTCTACCATTCACTCTACTACTCTCTACTACTCACTCTCTGCTACTCTCTCTACTGCTCCCTACTACTCTCTACTACTCACTCTCTACTCTCTATTACTCACTCTCTACTCTCTACCTCTCTACCTCTCTCTACTTCTCTCTCTACTAGTCTCTACCTCTCTACCGCTACCTCTCTACCTCTCTACCTCTACACCTCTACCTCTCTACCTCTCTCTACACGCACACATATACACATATATATATGCATATATATATGCATATGCATTTATATATATATGTATGTGTATGTATATATATATATATATACATACATATATATATATATAAACATATATAATCTGTATATCTATATAAATACAAATATAAATGCATGCAGACATATACATATATGCATACAGATGCATGTTATTTACAAGAAAGTTTAAAAAACACTAATAAAAGCAAAGCTAAAAAGCCACCTTATTACAAACAGAATGGCTTTAACTTAAACGAGGGCGAGATCTATTGCATTTTCAATGCTTGTTTACTTTAGTTCCATCAAGAAGGCATTCAGATGTGCCACACATTGGCCATACATTCTGAATGTTAGCACTCTAGTTGCTCATTAGATCACTGTAGTAAAGCTACTGCTCACTAGGGAAGTCTGCTGCTGTAATTCAAAGTGCATGTTTCAGTCTGCATGTCAGAATTTTTTTAATGAAATAGAAGACGATTTGAGAAGTCACTCAAAATGACCCATAATTTTTCTTTCTGAAGCACTAATCATACTTTCTATGGCAAAATGAACCCCCTCATTTTGTTCCTTTTTAAATTAAATGTTTTCAGACTTACCACTTCATTCCAATCAAGATGGCTTCTGGTGTGCCAATACTTTTGTCATAAGTAAGACTGTTAGCGCTCTAGTTGTTCTTTAGAACACTCTGGGACATTCTGTCATTGGGCTATACTTGGGCTACATCTGGGTGATATTTGGGCTACATTTAGGCTCTTTTGTCTCTGGTGGCCATCTTGGGAGACTGTATGTCAGAATTTTTTTATGAAATTTAAGAGGATTTGAGAAGTCACTCAAAATGTGCCCTAATTTTTCTTTCTGCAGCACTAATCATACTTTCTATGGCAAAATATACCCCCTCATTTTGTTACTTTTTAAATTAAATGTTTTAAGAGTTACCACTTTATTCCAATCAAGATAGCTTCAGGTGTGCCATACCTTTGTAATAAGTAGGACTGTTAGAGCTCTAGTTGTTCTTTAGAACACTCTGGGACATTCTGTCATTGGGCTATACCTGGGCTACATCTGGGTGATATCTGGGCTACATTTGGGCTCTTTTGTCTCTGGTGGCCATCTTGGGAGACTGCATGTCAGAATTTTTTAATGAAATAGAAGAGGATTTGAGAAGTCACTCAAAATGTGCCCTAATTTTTCTTTCTGCAGCACTAATAATACTTTTTATGGCATAATATACCCCCTCATTTTGTTCCTTTTTAAATTAAATGTTTTAAGATTTACCACTTTATTCCCATCACGATGGCTTCAGGTGTGCTATACCTTTGTAATAAGTAGGACTGTTAGCGCTCTAGTTGTTCTTTAGAACACTCTAGGAGGCTGCAGTAGAACACAAAGGAATCAACTGACAGTCTCTGTCCTTGTTGGATGTACATGTTTTACAGAGAATGTCAGACTTCATTCTCACATGACTGAGAAAGATAATGTGAATTTACAGAAAATATGCTTTCAGCTTAGCTTATAGATCCCCTTCCAAACCACTGCGGGAAAATCATGAGATATATCTTTCAAACATGATTCATGATATCACAGCAGAAGGCTTTTTCACATAGTAAAATCACCTTAGAAGACACCACAATTCCTAAAATGAATATGGTACCATCAACAAATGATTTATAATGTAACTAAAGTCCTAAAACCCTCTATTAACTACAATGCTTTTTAATGAGGTGCTATCATGTAAATTGGTCCCAAGATGGCTGCCAACACTTCTTGGATGAAGTGCTGGCAGCCAATCAGATCAGATGTGTGGTTAGGCTCCGCCCAGATATATGTATTTTTTTGAACCTAAATTACTCAAAATCCACTGGAGCACATATCTTGAGACATAGCAAAGGCACATCGGGCTACCAGTCCCTACAATTTTGCCACGTTTTGTGGAAATCCATTCAAAGTGAGTCCAACCGCCCTATGGAAATTAACATGGGAAAACACGTTTTGGGACCCCCCTTTTATCTCGGCCCCCGCTTGACGAATCCCCCCAAACTTTCAGGGAAGGAGCTGAGCGCAGCGAGGCAAATTTAAGGAAAACTACAGGCAGATTCCTCAACCGGCGCCAAAGTTATTCCCAATAGAATGTTGTGGATTTCCTATAGAAAACAATCCTAACTATAACTACCTACTGGCGACCGCCAGTAGGTAATATATATATATATATATTTACTGAAAAAAACATAGGTTTCAGTCACGTTATAGTTAGGAATTAGCATTTAAAAAACCTTAGAAATTCACTGAAAAAAACATATGTTAATACTCATATTAAAAAAAGTAACCTATAGAAATGCTTTAATAAGAAAAACGAGTTTAAATAAAGCATTTTAGAAATTAAACGAAAGTTAAAAAGTATGGAAAGAAGCACGTTTACATAAACATGTGACGCACTAAAACAGTGGAAATGAGAACACCTGTAAACTGATAAATGTGACTTAAAAGTGGGAGGAGCAATAAATTGATCCCATAGACTGTTAAGTAACCAAAAAGTACATAAATCACACCCGTGGGATAATTTCAGAAAATCAATATGGGCAAAGAAACTACGAGCAAGGTAATGATTCGGGACTGCAGAAGCCTCTAGACAATATCTTTCATTTCCTCAGAGGGAACATATTGTTAATGTATATTTAAAAATACATAAAACAATATATCCCCTTCAGAGAGTTGAATGAATTTCGACGGAGGAAGGAAAGAATATCGAAGAGAGGTAAACTATCTTAATGGGTATATGTTTTATATATTTAAGAAAGAAAGAAAAATATTTAAATGATTATAGAATGTGATATGAATAAAACAAAACAGTAAAAAACAATTACAAGAAATATAGGTTATTTAAGGAATTACTACGTGCAAAGTAATGATTATAATCGATGTCATAATCTTCAATTTATCTTTCATTTCCACAGAGGGATCATATTGTTAATGTACATTTTAATTTATATTAAACTTTATGATTTTTCAACTGGAGTTGGATGACTTACAACTGAGATTTTTTTTTTAGTATGCAAGTATTTCTTAATGATTGAAAAATATAGTATAAATAAGGTTTTGAGAAAATACTTAGCAATAAAGGAGAATACTCTTTAACTTCTGGAGTGAAAATGGGCTAAAAGTATTTACTTTGAGTAGTGCTTTTAGTAATTTTCACTCGTGAAGAACAACAGGATTATCTTCGCAAGCACTTTTTTTCAGCAAAATAATATAATTGTGTTTTCAAATGTTAATGTGAATATAAATTCTTTCACTTTTTAAAAATGATTGTAAAATGTAATAATGACAAGAAATGTACATAAAAAAAGATGAAGTAGTGAGGGAGTGTTTGTCGTAGCACTTCTATTCTACTTTATCTGAAAGTAAAAAAAGCCCAAACATTTAAAAAAAGATGATGGGGCAACACTTATATAATGTAAACTTAAGGAATGAGTGCTTATGATAAAACAAACGAAATGTCGTCCAACACTTGATACCAATGAATGAAAAAAAACTTTGCATTTCACTCATATGATGAATATAAAAGACTCAATAAAAATATTTTGAAAACTTGTGCATATTTTTAAATACCTTTACAGTCAACAAACTCGTAAGCAGAGTACACAGTTTAAGTTAAAAACACCCTACCACAACTAGTTTTTGAAACACATTGTAAAATAAAGTGCGTCACAAAATGGGCTACATACATGGTGAGTGTATTGTAACGTCACATAGGAAAAAAAAGCGAATCAAAATTAGGATCAGGAAGGTAGACGTAACCACACAACAGCCAATCAAATGTTTTTCAAAATCTGCGCAAGGAAAGGGATTGGTCGCTAATACGTCTTCTTACAATGCTTCACAACCAATCTCAAAGAGGTGTTGAAAGTTTCTGTTTTAAACATACGAGAAAATCAGATAACCTTGCAAGTACACGCAGCGAGAGGCAATTATTAAAGATGACTTGCTTTCGCAAGACCCCGAAAGACTTCTTCCAGACCCCATTTAATGATTATCCAGGCTCTCAAGCCTAAACACGTCAAAAATCATCTCTCATCACTTTCTCTTCTTTTTTTGTGTATTGTGTGAGGCAGACTGCGTGACCCTATCCCTAGAGCCCTTGAAGACCCTGGAGACTGCCATGCCCCAGGCCCAGCTCCTGCAGTGTCCCCGAGCCGCGCGGCCCCCCCTCCCAACATTTGAAAGCCCCGGGGGGTCGTGGTAAATTAATCGAGGCTGAATACGTTAGTACAGCCCACTCCGCTTACGCTACCAGGAAAACACAACAACACTACATGGCCCAGATTTTCATTGTACTGATTTCTTAGTTACAGGTCTAGTTGTCAGATCGGTACACACACTCCCTCATGGCTGGTATTCACCCACACCACACCCATCCAGCGCATCTGTCACTACACAGGTGACCCTACCTATAAAAAAGACGGGGCGCACGTGCTGTACACCATTTTAGAGTTGTTCCCATCGCAAGTGCTGTGATGGCACGTCCTGGTGGTTCGCACGCTTCATGTAGGCCCAAACTACCGAAAAAGGGGGCCCACTACCACATGCATGGCCTCTTTGGTCACTGAGTTAGTGGTACCCGAGGCACTGAGTGGGTGAAGACCCTGCGATGATGATGAATGGAGCACGAGTATGTCGTTAGCCATAGAGATATCAAGACTCGGCACTATATATGAGACTTCTTTGTGGCAGATCGGGACTACATGATGCAGAGGGTGTCCTGTCCACGAAAAGGTGAGCAGTAAGACCTCGGTACGCATCGGAGGGAGTCGAAGGGATGTAGCAGACTGGATACAAAAAAGCGACGCAGCGATTTAGAAAAACGCAGTCCTATATAGTGTATCAAATTACATGTATATATTTTTTTCCAATACCAGGAACGTTTTTATTATCGCTCAAACGTCCGGAATATAAACTATACAAATAGTTCTTTTTAATATGAGAAGGAACGTGTGTGAAAGGGCGATGTGATTCAACTCCACATTAAGATAGTAACAATTACCATTCATAACATCTTTCTTTTACTATCTTTTAGATATAGAGCTTCAGGGTGCATTATGTACCGGCACGTAATGAAAAACACACTGGTGACAGAAACTTGAGCTGCGAATATTCTTTGCAGTCACTCTCTCACTTCCTCTCTCCTATGATAAAAAAATTACACACAATGTTAAGTTCCTTTTTATCTTACAGGTTGTGTTTCACAAATTGGCGTACCCCCCCAACACCTCTATAACTCAATGTTCAAGGATTCTGCGATGATGCGTGGCCATTGTAACAACTTCTGAGAAAGCTGCTCCGACACATAGTGCACCCTCTTTGAATCAGGACAATGGCACAAGGTGAGCAAAGAAGCTTGTTTCCGAAACAACGACAATTCATCAGTGAAAGGAGAAAGTGGGACTATACTATTACTAACTCTTTATACTATCTTTCAGATCACTAAACTGGAGGGTGCACTATGAACCAGCACGTGCTTGGGCACACAACGGAGGCAAAAGGTGAGCTACGAGTATTTCCTCCAGTATTAACTGCTCCATCAATAACTTTCTCTATTCCATGTTTTAATGTTGTGTTTTCTCTCTTTCTCTTTCTCACTTTCTCTCACATCATTTATTCTTCTCTTTTAAAGTTATGGAGGCTGCTGTCCACTCTGCAGTGCACAACCTTAGCTAAGTACAAGTAGTGAACTCTATTGGCCACAGTGAAGCCTGCTTCGACACGTAGTGCACCCTCTTTGAATCACACCAATGGCACTAGGTGAGCAAAGAAGCTTGTTTCTGAAACAATAACAAGTTATCTGTGAAAGGAGAGAGTGGGTAGTGTCCAGCACATTCACTGCGTCGAAATATACATTTACCTCCGAGCAGTGAGAATAGATAGGTTACAACAGTCTGACGAACAGATCTACAAGCTTCTTGCGCCACTTTTGTGTCACTTTTAACATGGGAAAAGTAGCGCAAGGAGCTTGTAAATCTGACTCTGACTTCTCAAGAAAAACACTCACCTCCAGACTCTGCGAGTCAATGAGCTGCAACAGTCTAGGTACGCAGGGGCAGGTCTACAAGAAAGTGCCACAGCGTGGCACCGTAAGCCCTTTGGCTGCACCACGCTGCAGCACTTTCAAAGCGTAGG
Source organism: Lissotriton vulgaris (assembly GCF_964263255.1). NCBI lineage: Eukaryota > Metazoa > Chordata > Amphibia > Caudata > Salamandridae > Lissotriton > Lissotriton vulgaris. The sequence continues at coordinate 1,412,671,663 of NC_141687.1, forward strand.
AATGCGACATATTTACAAGAATATGTTGCATTCCTGTGCTCTCCCCTCCGCTGGTGCACAAACAGCTGCCATGCGCCAGCACAGGCACCCTTGCACCATGGTGCAAGGATGCCTGCGCCAAGGGGAGATTGTTTTTGTGTAGGAAGGGGCACCTTCCTGCACAAAAACAATCACTAAATACATTTTCCTCTTTCAATGCGTGTGTAGAATGCAGCACGCATTGAAAGAGGAAAAACACGAGGAGAAATTGAAACATTTCTCCTCGTTGCGCCTTGCTTTGCCACCTCTAGGGTGGCGTAGCATTCAGACGCATCTCCAGATTTACGATTTCTTGTAAATCTGGAGATGTGTCTTGTTCCATGGGTGTTGCGTTGGAACATCCACAGCAACACCCATGATACGCCCCTTCACCGCAAAGTGCTGCATGTGAAGGGGCCATATTTACCAGGAGAGGAAAAGTCACGCAGGGTGGCTTTTCCTCTCCTTGTAAATATGGAGAAGTCCCCTGCGCCACCAGTACGCCACAAAAAGTGACATACTGGTGGTGCAGGGGGCTTGTAAATCTGCCCTGCAATATTGAGAATTGTGGCAACAAATTATAAATCCCACAAAATCATCAAAATTGTTAAAATTGAAGTACACACGACTCAAACCTTGGTCTGCTGCAATTAGTATTATGCACCGTTGCAACCCACTTAGCCAAAAGATGTCAAAGGCCCGAGCCGGAACAATTGCCTGTATACGTGCAGTTGCTGTTCCCTATTGCTGTATTAATGTCAATATTTTTGACAATTTTCAACATGTGGCCATCAAAATACAGTAAACGTGGGAACAACAGACTCATGAGTGGTCCGACAGTCATTACTTACTTAAAATTATGCCCCAGTGGGCTATCATCCTTCCATGATTCAATGCTTTCAATTGTGCATATATAGGAGCTAAAATCTCAATAGTAATATACTTCTTAGACATTCGTCCAGATTGCACACCCTTATATTATTTTAACCAAAGCAGTTGAAGCAAAACTAATGTCATATACATACTTCATGTGGGTTTAATTTAATCACCCCGTTATTATACCTATCACAGTCACTACAACAGGATTACCTGAGTTATGCCCAAGTGGGCATCTTTGGGATTTTCTGTTGTGACCTCTTTTAAGGGTTAATCTAGACCAGTCTGATTTAAAGTGCAAGTGTAAATAAACCCATTGAAACCCATTAAAAACTGATTAAAAATAGGGAGAGAAGGATGCTGCATCAAGATTTGTTTTACTACAAGTGGGTATGAAAATCTTCTTCCACATTGAAGCCTGCAGGGATCTTGGTATAAAGTAATATTATATAGTTGGACTCTAATCTTCTCAACTTTCTCATTCGATTCCCTCCCCGCTCACTCTCTGGGACTGCGTCAATCACAAAGTACTGTAGTCCTTTCTCATCTTTACCATGATAATGGCCAAAGTGTCTTGCCACTGGGTATGTTTTCTCCCCAGTCTTAATTGCCCTTAGATGTTGGAGGATTTGTTTGTGGACAGGCAAGATAGGGCTGCCTACGTACCTCAGGCCACAAGGGCACTGAATAACGTAGACAGCATACTCGGTTTTGCACGTGTACTGGCCTTTGATCTTCTTCTCTTGGGGAGAAAATCCGATGGCATAGGAGGTAGTATTTTTACCATGGGTGCATGCTTTACATTTCGCACACCTGATAAATCCTTCATTGCTCACTAACCAGGTCTTTTTTATCATTTTGTTCTGAATTGGTGGCAGCATATTACTCACTAAACTTTGCCTTAGTGATTTTGCTTTTCTAAACGTGATTAAGGGTCTCCGTTTGGTGAATTTCTTCAGGATGGGATTATTATAAATAACATGCCAGTGCTTTTGCAGGATTTTTTTAAGCTTATTTTGTGGATTATTAAAGCTAGTAATCATCCTGCACTGGTTCTCACCACCCTTGCCAGGTTTGCCCGTCTCTTTTTCTGGATTGAAAAGGATCTCTCTCCTAGTTTTCTTCTTAGCTTTCCAGATTGCTGTATTCACCCAAGATTGAGGATATCCTCTGGCTGCAAAACGGCTTCTCAAACACGTCCACTCTGCCTCTAGGTCCTGGTCATTGCTACAGTTTCTCATTGCTCTAAGGCATTCCCCATAGGGGATGTTCCTGACTAAGTTGTTAGGATGGAAAATAGTAGCGTGCAGTAAGGTGTTGCCATCAGTTAATTTACGGTACAGCTTAGTTTCCAACTTGCCCTCATGCACATAAATTGTCACATCTAGAAAGTTCACATTCATCTTACTTACGTCACAAGTTAGTTTTGAATTAAGTTGATTATCTTGTAAATTATCAACAAATTCTTGTGCACTCTCATGTGAACCCTTCCACACAACAAAGAGGTTGTCGATATATCGGCCCCAATATATCACATTGTTGTACCATTCCTTGTACCACTGCTTCTGGACCACCTGCTCCTCCCACCAGCCCATATGCAAATTTGCATAGCTGGGGGCGAAGCAGGTGCCCATCGCAGTGCCACACAATTGGTGAAAAAATTCACCATTGAATAGAAAAAAATTGTTGGCAAGACAAGTTGATACCATCTTGAGCAACATTTGTGTATGATGCCACAGTTGTATTGGTCTACCACCCAAGTAGTACTTAATAGCATTAAGGCCATCTGCATGCCTAATGCTGGTATACAATGTGGTTGCATCAATTGTCATTAACAAAAAATCTGGTTCCCATTGAATGTCATACATTTTTCGCAAAAAATCACCTGTATCCTGTATGAATGACGGGAGTTTTTTAACCAATGGACATAGAAAAGAATCTACATATTTAGAAGTGTTTTCAAATGCACTGGCAATGGCCAAAATTATAGGGCGGCCTGGTGGGTTCTCTATGTTTTTATGTACCTTAGGGATCAGGTATAACACAGGTGTAGTTGGGTTACTTATTTTCAAAAACAGCATCTCATCATTGGTAAGTAAACCCCGCCTGTACCAGTCTTGGAGTGCATCATTGTATTTACCATAGCTCAAAACCATGCTATCTTTGTTCACCCTTGCATAGTTTGCATCATTGTTCAATTGATTATATGCCTCCTTAAGGTACAATTCCCTACCCCATAGGACCACATTGCCCCCTTTATCGGCATGTCTTACAACACATTTATCATTCAATGACAGTTTATTGACCAAAGCAAAATACTCTTTGTCTTGCTGTGAATAACTCTTCTTCTTCATATTTATTGAATTGCATAGATTCTTCACTTCATTAACCACCAGATCATTGTATACATCTATTGAGTCCCTGCTTGTCATTGGCGTGAACTTTGAATTTAATCGGAATTTAGATGGTGCCTCCGGCCCTATGTCCAAATCATGTTCCTGTGCCAATTCTGCTGATCGATTGGTCATGCTGGCGAAGTATTGCAACTCAGTTTCTTCCAAATCACACTCATTGGCCATATCAGCCAACTCTAACATTAAATTCATTACATCAACTGCTAAATTACTCGGGTTGTTTCCTGATGCACTTCCCCTCTGTCCATCCGGACTTTTGTGGGCCACTGCAAACAAAAGTCTTCAATTTTTGCGTTCTAGTAAATTTAAAGATGTCAACTCTTGTCTTTACACAGTCAATATCAGTTCTAGGACAATATGATAAACCTAGTTCCAGCATACTTCATTCTTTTTTCGTCAGCGCAATGTCAGTTAAGTATATATAGTCGCTAATGACATGCTCAGACTCCTACACAAATCCCCTGAGAAACAAAATTTATCACCAGAAATGAGGGAGGCATTAAGATCCTTAAGAAATGACGACTCTGTAATTATTAAGCCATCCGACAAGGGGGGAAATGTCGTCCTATGGGACAGGAAACTATACATTACTGAGGCAATGAGACAACTGTCAGATAACACATGCTATGTTAAAGTAGACCATACCTACCTAACCAAACTATAGAGCAGAGTTCACCAACACATACATGAATGGAATAACAACGATTTGTTGAACTGGGATGAGACTAAGTTCCTCATCAATAAAAATCCAACGACACCCACATTTTACTTACTGCCCAAGGTACATAAGAGCCCCACAACACCCCCAGGAAGGCCCATTGTGTCCTCTATCAATAGCCTAATGGAAAATGTATCTCACTATGTGGATTATTTTTTGAAAGATTATGTGAAGGGTTTAACTTCTCACATACAGGACACTAAGGACTTTCTCCAAAAAGTGGAAAACATTAACTGGGAGCATCACTTTTGGCTAGTATCTTTAGACGTGGAGAGTCTCTATACGTCAATAAGACACAGAGACGGCCTAAAAGCGTGTGAATATTTCTTACAAACTAGGAGTAAACATTTGAAAGCTCATTCTACCATGATTTTACAGATGATTGAACTATGCCTTGAAGAAAATGTATTTTTATTTGATGGATCCCTGTACAAACAGATACAGGGCACGTCGATGGGCACCTGTTTTGCCCCCAGCTATGCCAACCTATTGGTAGGCTGGTGGGAGGAACAGGTGCTCAGAGACGATGCCCTTGAGAAATGGACTAAAAATGTGAACATTTGGGTAAGGTTCATCGATGATATTTTTTTTGTCTGGGAGGGAGGTGAAAATGAACTAACCACATTTGTGAATGTTTTGAATTCAAATTGTTTAAATTTGAAATTTACAATGAAACACAGTCAAAAAACCTTAGACTTCCTTGACATTAGAATGAATATCATTGAGAATAAGATTGAAACTGAAATCTTTAGAAAAGAAACAGCTGGAAACTCATTGCTACATTCCACCAGCTGTCACCCCCCGAGCTTCAGGTGGGCAATTCCATTTGGTGAATTTTTACGCGCCAAGAGAAATTGCAGCTCTCCCAAATCATTTGAGAAACACAAGAAAGTAATGCATGGGAGATTTGTAACAAGAGGTTACCATCAGAATATGCTCCAGAAAGGTGAGGCAAGAGTCTCCCTAATAGACCGGAAAGACACCCTGTTTCAAGCACCAAAGTGCAAACGGGAGCCCTCGACTGAACCCATAAGGCTAATCACCACATATAACACCCAATCGCCAGAGTTCAGCAAAATAATAAGAAAAAGATGGGATATTCTTTTACAGGATAAAACATTGAAAGACAAACTAGACAAACACCCATAAATAACTTACAGGAAAGATAAATCCATTAAGGATTTAATTGTACAAAGCCACATGGAGAAGAAAAAGACATGGCTAAAACCAAAGGGTGGATTTTCTAAATGTGGAAAGTGCAAAGCTTGCAGGTACAGTACTAATATGAAGGAGGTGGTACTCAGCAGGGTTAACAAAAAGTGGAAGATAAACAAGAAAATCACTTGCAATACAGAATTTGTAATTTATGTTGTGACATGTCCCTGTGGAAAATGGTACATAGGGTCTACCACCTTTCCAGCTAAAAAGAGAATTCTGGAGCATTGGCATGCCATCACTAATAAGGATTTTACATATAGCACAGCCAAACACTTCCATAACCATCATAATGGAAATTGGACAAAGGCTAAATCTTTCGTCCTTGACTCTATTCCTAAACTTGTAAGAGGTGGTGATAGAGTCACAGCACTACACAGAGCAGAATCGAGATTCATCCTCCAGGCAGGCAGTATTGTTCCCATGGGGATGAACGTTGATGAAGAAATGTACGTTCATCTGTAAATTGCTTTCTGACCTGAGACTTTTTTTGTCTACCTTGAGGGACTCTGAATATTTGACCATATGGTTTTAAAACACACATTTATAATTTTGTTTGTATATATATAATTGTGTGTACTTGCAAAACATTTTGAATAATGGTAGGAGAACAGAACCCAATGAATTATGATATGATGAACAGACTGTATAATGATTAAGTGATGATGATACAATGACTATAATCCCTTTGTCTTTATCTTATCTTTAGAATACGGACTATGGACGCAGCACTATGAATAATCTACCTCACGGATATAAGATATTGATATGAGCACGACTACGTTCACCAATTTGCACTGATTACATGATATGAGCACAGATTTGCATGAAAATTATGAATAGACACAGTATACCAGTGTTATTTATTTTATTTACAATCAATGGGTCAACACTGTTGAAATAGGAATGATATTGCCAATATGACATAGACCATATTATTTCATTGAACAGCACCTCTAGCTCTGAATGGATCATGACCGTTATGGGTACTACACCCGTTATGTTGAACTCTAGTCACTTTATGCTCGATCACACTGAAACCTAAATCCGCTATAGCCCTATAAACTTCACTTAAGTCCTATTCTCCATAAATCACAGTCTGTCCTTGAATCTTGGAGATTAATTGGTAACTCCTTCTCCTCTGCCCTCTCAATAAACCTTAAGCTACAAATCCAATCGGGTACTACACCCTCAACTTCGCACTATATGTATAAAACTACATACAATGTTTTGCATTAAATCACACATATATTGTAATTGTGCTTTATTCATTTTTCTTGCATGTATTTACATGATCAAGTTTAACCTTTTAAAAGCACAATTGGAAGCTCTATGTGAAGTAAACAATGAGTCTTTCTTTCACTTTCATTGCCTTATGTTTTGTTTTGTTATAAAAAGAGCAACTATGTCCGTGGTGGTCATGTGACCAAGAGCCTGTGTGCTCGAAACGCGTCTTCTTTGTGCCCAAATAAAGAATACCTTGAAACTTACCCGGCTGGTGGGGCTTATCATTCCCTCACGGTGCTGTGCAGGAAGTTCGAGAGAATATATATATATATATATATTCACTGAAAAAACCATAGGTTATAGACCATATATAGTTAGGAAATCGCATTTACAAAACCTTATTTTACTCACACAAAACCATTGAAATTCCATATATAGTTAGTTGCACTAACTATATATCGCGCACCCGCAATCCACTGCTGATGATGTCACATATTACATAATTCATGACATGGTCAGTGACATCACTGATGACATCTCAAATGACATCACTGATGACATCACTGATGACAACATCCAGTGACTGTATGTTTCTGTAAAGTTAAAATATGTCTTACATATTGAAGAATGAGTGGATGTATAAGTGTCTGGATGAAGGATTTAGTAGGTGCATGACTGACTGTATGAGTGAGTGATTAAATGTGTCTCACTGAGTGCATGGGTTAGTGACTAAACTGTCTTAATTTGTGCATCATTATGTCTGTTGTTCTGTAAACTGTTGCATGTGTTGATAAGTAGCTATATGAGTAACTATATGGGTTATTGATTGGTTGCCCAAGTGTTTGTATGGGAGACTGAGTGTGTGTGTGGGTGGCTGGGAGGTGTATGACTCTGTGCATAGATGTGTGAGCAGTTGATTCACTAGATGTATGGTTTCAAAAGTGCATGTGGAAACAGCTGTATGGGCGGTTGACTGTGTGCATGAGTGTATTGGTGAGTGAATGGATATCTCAGTGCTACATGTCAAAGTAAGTACATATGTAAAACACAGTACATGTGAGAGTTGACATATATAAATAACTGTGCATAAGAGCCAGTGAATGTGTGAGTGGCTGTATGGATCATTGTGAACTTGTATCAGGGATTGTATAAGAGAGTAAATATGTGTTAGTATATGTTTGAATAAGTAAAGTTTGTATAACTGTATAGTTGAGGAAATGGAGGTGTGATTGATTCTTTGCATGACTGACTAGGTGTGTGAGTAACTCCATGGATGAGTGACAGTCTGTGAGTGTCTGTTTACACTGATTGTATCTAAGGTTATATTAGAGTCTGAAGAGGTTCATCGTATTATCACATGAATGATATCATCAGTAATGTGATCAGTAATGTCAAATGAGATGTCATCAGTGATGTCATCAGTGATGTCATTTGAGATGCCATCAGTGATGTCATTTGAGATGTCATCAGTGATGTCATCAGTGATGTCACTGACCATGTCATGAATGATGTAATATGTGACATCATCAGCAGTGGATTGCGGGTGCGCGATATATAGTTAGTGCAACTAACTATATATGGAATTTCAATGGTTTTGGTCCCAAGATGGCTGCCAACACTTCTTGGATGAAGTGCTGACAGCCAATCAGACCAGATGTGTGGTTAGGCTCTGCCCAGATATATATCTTTTTTTGAACCTAAATTACTTAAAATCCACTGGAGCACATATATTGAGACCTAGCAAAGGCACATCGGGCTAACAGTCCCTACAATTTTGCCAAGTTTCGTGCAAATCCATTCAGCCGTTCAAGCTAAAAGTGAGGCCAACCGCCCTATGGAAATTAACATGGGAAAAACGCGTTTTGGGACCCCCCTTTTTTCTCCACCCCCCCTTGATGAACCCCCCCCAAATTGTCAGGGGCTGCTCAGAAACAAAATGTTCCATTTTCCTGAAAATTTCAGCCAATTCCGTCCACAAACGGCAAAGTTATTAGACATAGAATTTTCAAAAATCCCATAGAGAAAAAATCCTAACTATATATACCTACTGGCGACCGCCAGTAGGTAATATATATATATATATATATATATATATATATATATATATATATATATATATATATATATATATATATATATATATATATATTACCTACTGGCTATCGCCAGTAGGTATATATAGTTAGAATTTTTTCCCTATGGGACTTTTGAAAATTCTATGTCTAATAACTTTGGCGTTTGTGGACGGAATCGGCTGAAATTTTCAGGAAAATGGCACATTTTGTTTCTGAGCAGCCCCTGAAAATTTGGTGGGGTTTCGTCAAGGGGGGGCTGAGAAAAAAGGGGGGTCCCAAAACGCGTTTTTCCCATTCATTTTTCCATAGGGCGGTTGGACTCACTTTTAGCTCGAACGGCTGAATGGATTTGCACGAAACTTGGCAAAATTGTAGGGACTGTTAGCCCGATGTGCCTTTGCTAGGTCTCAATATATGTGCTCCAGTAGTTTTTGAGAAATTAACGTTCAAACCAAGATATATATCTGTAACAGCGCTCTGGGCAGCGATCCGGTCCGCTTACTTTTCGCTTATCGGAACTTTGCGCGCAGAAAGCTGATTGGCTCTCCGGTGTCTGTCAACATTCTAAACAGTCCGGAGCGGACGCCATCTTGTCTCTCGGTAGGATCGAGAGAGAAGAAGAGGTGGAAAACGAAGGGGGAATTTAATGAAAGGGGGCAAGGTATCCCCCTCTTGACCCCCTAGGAATGTTGTTGGGGTTATTAAAGGGTCCCGTGGGGAAAATAAAAAAAAAATGATTTTTCACGGTAGAAGCGAGGCCGCGAACTGGTAGCGAAACGGGAATTCGCCATTTTGTGCTTCGTAAATTAAATTACTAGTTATAAGTGGGTGCGGGAGACGTATCCTAATCCCCTATGTTTCCTGAGGGTGGGTGAGGAGGCTGATATGTGTTGATACATCTCTTCCAGCGGCTGTGCGTGAGCTTTTTTTTTTTTTTTGCTGCGTGACAGTCCGGAGCGGCCGCCATCTTGTCTCTCGGTAGGATCGAGAGAGAAGAAAAGGTGAAAAACTAAGGGGGAATTTAATGAAAGGGGGCAAGGTATCCCCCTCTTGACCCCCTAGGAATGTTGTTGGGGTTATTAAAGGGTCCCGTGGGGAAAATAAAAAAAAAATGATTTTTCACGGTAGAAGCGCTTCACGGGCCGCAAACTGGGCCGCAAACTGGTAGCGAAACGGGAATTCGCCATTTTGTGCTTCGTTAATTAAAGTACTAGGTATAAGGGGGTGCGGGAGACATATCCTAATCCCCTATGTTTCCTGAGGGTGGCTGAGGAGGCTGATATATGTTGATATATCTCTTCCAGCGGCTGCGCCATCTTGCCTTTTTTCGAATGCCACAATTTTGTCGTGCACGGCAGCCATTTTAGATGCCAGGCTGGTCCCAGGCTATCACCTACCCCTGCGGATGTAGTTTATGGCCCCAGCTGTAGAGAATTCAGACATGCCAATCCTCCTGATTCAGGTGTGTGAGTACTGATTTCAGTGCTAGTCTCCCGCCTCCCGATTTCTGCAAGCAAAAACCCGGGGGCATATTACGAACAACTAGCGATAATTTTTGTCTATAACTTGTTTAGAGACAAAAATTATCGCCGCACATCGGCGATTTTTATCGCAGATAAACCTTGCTATTATCGCAGAAAAGTCAGCGATATTCATGTATTATCGACCTAATGCTCTTAGCCATGTTATCCACCTCCCATTGGATAACATGGCTAAGAACTGCTCAGGGCAGGTGTTAGATTTTGGAGATATTCGCGCTTAGCGCGAATATCTCCAAAAGTTGGTAATAGAAGGTAGCGATGTTAGGGACTGTTTCCAGTCGCTAACATCTTGGCACGCCACTTTGCATGTCATTAGTGATAAGTATCACTGACATGCAAAGCCGGGCCCAAGATGGTCGCTATCTCCTTTTAGGTGTCACTAACTGGTGTTAGCGACAGCTTGATAATAGGGAAATAATTTTATCTCCGCTTTCATGGTTTTTAAAGCCAAAAAAGCGGAGATAAACCCCCTTGATAATATGCCCCACGATTCCTTGGGGGTTTCAGCTGACAGGGCTTGGTATTGTGTTACATGGTAATTTTTCCATGAAACGTCAGAGGGTCGATGTAGGGGTTCTAGAAGAGGTGATAAACCATTTAAGCCTCATGAACAAGCGCATGGTCTTTTAAAGATTTGTGAAGTACTCGGGGCGGCGGTGTGTGTGTGCCCTCTTTCAGGAGCGGGCGGGGGGGCACTGCCAGCAACTTGCCAGGTCAGGTAGTGTTCAACACGTGCATCACCCTTTCTCTGCCTGCTATTGCGCTCCATGCTTCGGAAAGGTAAGAAAAAGAACGTGCATTTGAGTTTGAAATGTCCGATCCTGCAGCAGCACACTTCCAAAGCCCACACATGACAATAACCCGATTCAAGGCCCCATTCACCCGTTTTTCAAAAAATAGATAACACTCCAACAAATTAAGGTTATAAAACTTTATTAACTTTTAACGATAATGAACAGAACAAAAACTAAAAACATTTAAACATTTATTAACACAAAAAGCAACAATGGTTAGAAGCTGTCTTTTGTGCGAATAGTCCCAAGGCAGCACAACGTGCAGAGTTCTGGACGGCACCCAGGTGATGTCGCCTGGGTGCCGCACTGGTTTAGGGATCCTACAATGCTGCTCCGAAAATTGGCGTGGGGCGTCCCGGGTGGGGCGGGGGGAGGCCTCGTCAGTAGCGGTCTGTTGTGCGAATAGTCCCAAGGCAGCACAACGTGCAGAGTTCTGGACGGCACCCAGGTGATGTCGCCTGGGTGCCGCACTGGTTTAGGGATCCTACAATGCAGCACAGAAAAACAGCGTGGGGCATCCCGGGTGGTGCGGGGGGAGGCCTCGTCAGTAGCGGTCTGTGTCCAGTGTCACATGGCTGACACAACATGTACGACAGGCACCCAGGTGATGTCCAGTAAACTGCCGCACTGGTTTTGGTATCCTACAATGCTGCTCCGAAAATTGGCGTGCGGCGGCCCGGGGGGGGGGGGGGGGGGGAGGCGGCGTGAACGGGCCTCCCCAGGTGGCGGCCATCTAGCTGAGTTGCGCTCGCTCTTGCGGCCACAGCGTCTCGCTCACCATGTTGTGGAGTTGCTCCCACTCTTGCAGTGCAGCGATAGGCGGCTGCCACATGGCTGTCAAAATGGCGGACGGCTCTTCGGTTTTGGGCCTGGTCCACTGAAATGGCCCTGGGACACCTTGGAAGTCGGACGCTTGCCTGCTAGGGCTTGGGCTCCATTCTCGAAAAGCGTCCCCTCAGCCGTGAAGATTGTATAAAAGTCTTGGGGGCCCCCGACTCCCGCAGGCTTCCGGTGGGGAGCGGCTGACATGATTGCTCGCGGAATGACCACGACGGAGCCAAGAGATGGTGGTGCTCTCATGCTGACGCCAGCTTCAGTCTGAATGATCCAGAAACAAGGTGGGGCTTTCATCGTTTGGGAAAAAAAAATGTTCTAAACCAATGAAAAGTGTTATTTTTAGGTCATATGACCAAGCCTTCCATCTTTAGCAAACCAAAAGTAAAATGAACCAATGAAAAGTTTTATAAACAAGTCACATGACCTGTTATGCGACATAGGGCTACAAAAAGCGTAGAAAATCCGTTGGCACGTGAGGCGGCGTCAGTAGCGGACCGATGTGCGAATAGGCCGAAGGCAGCACAACGCGCCGAGATCCGGATGGCACCGAGGTGGTGTCCAGCAAATTGCCGCACTGGTGTGGCCATCCTACAATGCTGCGCCGAAAGACGGCGTGTCCAGCTGAATTGCGGTCACTGTTGCGGTACAGTGACTCGAACGCGCCGAGATCCGGATGGCGCCGAGGTGGTGTCCAGCAAATTGCCGTACTGGTGTGGCCATCCTACAATGCTGCGCCGAAAGACGGCGTGTTCAGCTGAGTTCCGGTCACTCTTCCGGCACAGTGACTCGAACGCGCTGAGATCCGGATGGCACCGAGGTGGTGTCCAGCAAGTGGCTGCACTGGTGTGGCCATCCTACAATGCTGCGCCGGAAGTCGGCGTGGGGTGCCCCGTTGGCTTATGAGGTGATGTCAGTAGTGGACTGATGTGTGAATAGGTCGGAACCAGCACAAGGCGCCAAGATCCGAATGGCAAGTCCTGGATGTTGAGTGCCTCAGTTGAGATTTCTGAGCAGTGCTTGTAGAACTGTCTGAAGCTTATTTGCACCTGCTGCAGCTTCACTAGGTCCGGCGGAACTTGTTGCCTTTTCCTTTCTGCTTCTTTTCCTACAATGCGTTTCTTCTGAAGACACGACCAGGTCCCTGAATGTGTGCAGGGGGACGCTATTGAATGAATGAACGCGCCGAGATCTGGATGGCACCGAGGTGGTGTCCAGCAAATTGCCGCACTGGTGTGGCCATCCTACAATGCTGCGCCGAAAGTCGGCGTGGGGTGCCCCGTTGGTTTATGAGGTGATGTCAGTAGCGGACCGATGTGTGAATAGGTCGGAACCAGCACAAGGCGCCCTGCACTGTTGAGCCTTTTTCAATGTCTGTTTTTTGTTCTTTCCCCTCCATCAAAAACAAAACAAAAATACAAGGCGCCAAGATCCGAATGGCAAGTCCTGGATGTTGAGTGCCTCAGTTGAGAGTTCTGAGCAGTGCTTGTAAGACTGTCTGAAGCTTATTTGCACCTGCTGCAGCTTCACTAGGTCCGGCGGAACTTTTTTCCTTTTCCTTTCTGCTTCTTTTCCTACAATGCGTTTCATCTGAAGACACGACCAGGTCCCTGAATGTGTGCAGGGGGACGCTATTGATTGAATGAAAATGGCGGCTTGACACAAAGCTGACTCAAGCGTTACTGTTGGTGCTATACAGACAAAAATTGGTTTTCAGTTTGTACATTCTTCAGGTTTTTTTTTCCATCCAAGTCTGATTGAGAGTTTGTAGAAAAATGGCTTCAGATTTTCCACATACTACTCTTCAACATTCTTCCTAAATGTAACAATGTGAAACTCACTAGGAGAACGGCTGTTTCTGTTTCCTTTCAAAATGCTGCCACCAATATTTTCTGAATGGAAGACACCATCTTGTAACATAAAGGGCCGAAAGGGGTTCTGGTCTGGCCGATGGTTGGTGGAGACATTTTGACTATATCTTGGACCTGCCCGGCCTCGCCCAAAATGGCGCCGGTATAAATGGGACTCGTAACTCTTTGCCCGCAAATGTATATCTAGAAAATGTTATTGTAAGTGGCCCTGTCGTATTTTAATTACAAAATGTACGTCCACCGATTCCGCAACTGTTAGACACCTTTGTTCTTGTCACCTAATGGCCCGCTCGTTACGTTCTTCTACAGTGTAAATGTCTCCTCATCATATACGATTTGAGTTTGCTCCGTGGCCGGCCCACGTGGTTATAGGCCCGTATTTGTATACTGACATTTTCACAATAAAGGTTTTTAAAACAAAACACGGTAGTAGTATTTTCATTTGTAAAGTTTTTACTTTTAGTGACTGTTTTCGAATCAGTAAAAGGCAAGTGAAATAAAGCAGTCCAATTACATGACGGATAAAAGGTATAATATGTAGGAACGCAGTAAAGATAAATGGTCAAGGGCAGTTGTGTTTTTCATGTCTGCAACATAAAGTGATCGATAAGAATCTGATAATCAGGCGTATCGGCGACTAAGACAGCAGGCCGAATCTCTTTTACTCAACGGCTCCGTCATGGAAGGAAGAAACGCCCTTTTTCTCGAAAAAGGAATATATTTTACTTGCAAGACAGTTGTAAATTTTCCGGGAAAGTACATTAGCCTGGAATATTATAACATATGTTTGAAAAAAAAATATTGTTCGAAAATAATAAAAAGCGTAATTTTTAGGTCATATGACCAAGCTTTTCATCATTAAATTAACAAAAGTAAAATGAACCAATGAAAAGTTTTATTAACAAGTCACATGACCTGTTATGCTTACGTTACGCGCTGCGCGCCGCGCCTCGGATTACTTCCGGATGCGCTAACGCGGCGTGTCATAAAACGCATTACGCGACAACGTAGGTCAAGAATATAGTCTAAATGTCTCCACCAACCAGCGTTCAGAACACAACCCCTTTCAGCAGTCCAAAAAGTTCTGTTAAATGACAACAGAGGGGACAGGCAACAAGAACCATCAGTCAAAGAGGGCAGGGCAAGTTCTTCTCTTCCGGGTCATGTTGGGGCGCTACCGGAACTGATCGAATTGGTAGTCTACAGTGTTTCTGGATGTTTCAGACTAAAGCTGGCGTCAGCATGAGACCACTACCATCTCGTAGCTCCGTCGTGGCCATTCCACGAGCAATCATGGCAGCCGCTCCCCACCAGAAGCCTGCGGGAGTCGGAGGCCCCCAAGACTTTTGTAGAATCTTCACGGCTGAGGGGACGCTTTTCGAGAATGGGACCCAAGCCCTAGCAGACAAGCGTCCGAGTTCCAAGGTGTCCCAGGGCCATTTTAGTGGACCAGGCCCAAAACCGAAGAGCCGGCCGCCATTTTGAGAGTCCTGTGGCAGCCGCCTATCGCTGCACCGCAAGAGCGGGCGCATCTCAACTACATGGTGAGCGAGACGCTGTAGTCGCAAGAGCGGGCGGAAAACAGCTGAATGGCGGAAGAGGCACAGTGTAGCAAAAGCGGGCGGAATGGCAACTAAAACGATAAAGGGGCGCCTCACTACAGCTTGTCTTCAGGTCAAACGGATTGTGGGACAAGGTCCAGAATTGAAGAGTCATCAAAAGGCAAAAAGTACCGCCGGACCCCGGGAGCCGGCCGCCTATGTCGGGGGCGATCTCAGGCTACACCAGTGCTATAAGACTTGGGGAGGGTGTCGGAGCCAAGCGTCTTCTCCGAGTCCATGGCCATCACAGCGCCCCTCAGGGGCCTCCGTCAAGCTGTTTAGGAAGGTAACATATCACATTGTTTTCTAATGCAGTCAGGTCCACAAACGACACTCACTTACTTTGAGAATAGTGAAGCTGCAGTAGGTGGAAATAAGCTTCAGACAGTGTTACAAGCGCTGCTCAGAACTCTTAACTATGGCACCCAACATCTAGAACTTATGCTATTTGAGAATGGTAGTGACATCGAAGCATCTCAGGGACCAAAACCATTAACGTACTTTCACGTATGAAAATCTTACTTGGGGAGGGGGCAGGAGCGAAGCGCCCCCTCCCAGTCAGCGCCACCACACCGTATGTTGAAAATCTGAAGCCATCGTTCTACAAAGTCAACCAAACTTGGATTGAAAAATCTAGAAAAATGTACAAACTGAAAACCAGTTTTGGTCTGCATAGCATCAGTAACAACGCTTGAGTCAGCTTTGTGTCAAGCCGCCATTTTGATTCAACAAAGCACAGGCATTGAAAAAGGCTGAAATTCAGAACTCTAAACTATGGCACCCAACATCCAGGAGCTTGCTATCCGGATCTTGGAGCCTTGTGCTGTTTTCGATCTATTCACACATCGGTCCACTACTGACATCATCTTATAAACCAACGTTATGTAAATAGTTTTTTAATAAAATGTTTTACCCTGTTTCTTTGCTGGTGTGTTGTCTATATTTTTAATATTTGCATAGGGTTTGTCATTATTTTGTGCGGGATGGGTGATGGAGCCGAGCTGTCTTGCAGCCCTCATGGTGTGGAGCTCAGTTCATCTCACTATTTTCGTATTTCTCAAGAAGGGTTGTTCCTAATATTTCTATTTTAGCGAGGTCAAAAAGAGATCCAATTAGTGGCCTACTGATTTTGCTCGATTACTTTTATTTTTTTACACGATTTTTCACTATCTGCAAAGACTAAACAGAGTATTGCGACTTTGTGCTTGTTTGTAAATAGAGAATGATCCAAAGAGAACCAATTCTAAAACAGTAAATGCTTGGACAACAATCAATCAAATGGAGAGACAAGGAGGTACGACGGATTACAACGGGGGTAAAGGCCTGCGTTAACTACCCTTCTGTATCTGCAAAGAGAGAGTACTACTAAGGCAAAAGAGGGGAGGGGGGGGGGGCAGCGTTCAAAGCACATCAGCGTGCATAAATACGAAAATGTTTTTATCTATCACGTACTTGACATTTTAAAGCTTTTCATATTTGCTATTAAAAAACCAATGAAATTCACAGAAAAAACCATAGGTTATAGTGGATATATAGTTAGGAATTTGCATTTACAAAACCTTGAAAATTCAATGAAAAAACCATAGGTTATAGGCCATATATAGTTAGGAATTAGCATTTACAAAACCTTATTTTACTCGCATAAAACCATTGAAATTCCATATATAGTTAGCTAACTATAAGCGCTAACTATATATCG
Source organism: Lissotriton vulgaris (assembly GCF_964263255.1). Lineage (NCBI taxonomy): Eukaryota > Metazoa > Chordata > Amphibia > Caudata > Salamandridae > Lissotriton > Lissotriton vulgaris. The sequence goes on from NC_141687.1 coordinate 1,412,688,546, forward strand.
CGCACCCGCAATCCACTGCTGATGATGTCACATATTACATCATTCATGACATGGTCAGTGACATCACTGATGACATCACTGATGACATCTCAAATGACATCACTGATGACAACTCAAATGATATCAATGATGACATCTCAAATGACATCACTGATGACATCACTGATGACAACTCAAATGACATCACTGATGACATCTCATTTGTCATCACTGATCACATCACTCATGTGATAATACAATGAACCTCTTCAGACTCTAATATAACCTTACATACACTCAGTATAAACAGACACTCACAGACTGTCACTCATCCATGGAGTTACTCACACACCTAGTCAGTCATGCAAAGAATCAATCACACCTCCATTTCCTCAACTATACAGTTATACACATCTTACTTATTCAAACATATAATAACACATATTTACTCTCTTATATAATCCCTGATACAAGCTCACAGTGATCGATACAGCCACTCACACATTCACTGGGTCTTATGTTCAGTTATTTATATATCTCAACTCTCACATGTATTGTGTTTTACATACGTACTTACTTGCACATGTAGCAATGAGAAATCCATTCACTCACCAACACACCCATGCACAGTCAACCGCCCATATAGCTGTTTCCACATGCACTCTTGAACTCATACTCCTAGTGAATCAACTGCTTACACATCTATGCACAGAGTCACGCACCTCCCAGCCACCCACACACACACTCAGCCTCCCATTCAAATATTTGGGCAACCAATCAATAACCCATATGGCCACTCTTATAGCTACTGATCAACACATGCAGCAGCTTACACAACAACAAACATACTGATGCACGAATTAAGACAGTTTAGTCACTAACCCATGTACTCAGTGAGACACATTTAATCACTCACTCATACAGTCAGTCATGCACCTACTAAATTCTTCATCCAGACACTTATACATCCACTCATTCTTCAATATGTGAAACATATTTAAACTTTACAGACACATACAATCACTGGTTGTTTTGATCAGTGATGTCATCAGTGATGTCACTGACCATGTCATGAATGATGTAATATGTGACATCATCAGCAGTGGATTGCGGGTGCGCGATATATAGTTAGCGCTTATAGTTAGCTAACTATATATGGAATTTCAATGGTTTTATGCGAGTAAAATAAGGTTTTGTAAATGCTAATTCCTAACTATATATGGCCTATAACCTATGGTTTTTTCATTGAATTTTCAAGGTTTTGTAAATGCAAATTCCTAACTATATATCCACTATAACCTATGGTTTTTTCTGTGAATATATATATATATATATATATATATATATATATATATATATATATATATATATATATATATATATATATTCACTTAAAAAATCATAGGTTTCAGGCCTTATATAGTTAGGAATTAGCATTTTAAAAACCTTACAAATTCACTTAAAAAACCATAGGTTTCAGGCCTTATATAGTTAGGAATTAGCATTTAAAAAACCATTGAAATTGCTCCTATATAGTTAGTTGTACCAACTATATTTCACGCACCCGCAATCCACTGCTGATGATGTCACATATTACATCATTCATGACATGGTCAGTGACATCACTGATGACATCACTGATGACATCTCAAATGACATCACTGATGACATCTCATTTGACATCACTGATGACATCACTGATGACATCATCAAGTGACTGTGTGTTTCTGTAAAGTTTAAATATGTTTTACATATTGAAGAATGAGTGGATGTATAAGTGTCTGGATGAAGGATTTAGTAGGTGCGTGACTGACTGTATGAGTGAGTGATTAAATGTGTCTTACTAAATGCATGGGTTAGTGACTAAACTGCCTGAATGTGTGCATCAGTATGTCTGTTGTTGTGTAAGCTGCTGCATGTGTTGATCAGTAGCTATATGAGTGGCTATATGGGTTTTGATTGGTTGCCCAAGTATTTGAATGGGAGACTGAGTGAGTGTGTGGGTGGCTGGGAGGTGTGTGACTCTGTGCACAGATGTGTGAGCAGTTGATTCACTAGGTGTATGAGTTCAAGAGTGCATGTGGAAACAGCTATATGGGCAGTTGACTGTGTGCATGGGTGTGTTGGTGAGTGAATGGATATCTCAGTGCTACATGTCCAAGTAAGTACATATGTAAAACACAGTGCATGTGAGAGTTGGCATATATAAATGACTATACATGAGAGCGAGTGAATGTGCGAGTGGCTGTATGGATCATTGTGTACTTGTATCAGTGATTGTATAAGAGAGTAAGTATGTGTTAGTATATGTTTGAATAAGTAAGGTGTTTTGTGTATAACTGTATAGTTGAGGAAATGGAAGTGTGATTGATCATTTGCATGACTGACTAGGTGTGTGAGTAACTCCATGGATGAGTGGCAGTGTGTGAGTGTCTGTATAGGTGTATGAGTGCATATGATAGTGTTGTATTGATGAGTGACTGTATGTATGAGTGATTCTATGGGTGAATGAGTGAATGTGTGTGTAGACCTAGGAATCAGTGAGTGTGTATGTAGTAACTGGTATTGGTGTGTCAATGGTTTCAAGAATGGTAGTCTGTATTTAACACTGGGTGTATCAAAGGTTATGTTAGAGTGTGAGAAGGTGCATTGTATTATCACATGAATGATATCATCAGTGATGTGATCAGTGATGTCAAATGAGATGTCATCAGTGATGTCATCAGTGATGTCATTTGAGATGTCATCAGTGATGTCATCAGTGATGTCACTGACCATGTCATGAATGATGTAATATGTGACATCATCAGCAGTGGATTGCGGGTGCGCGAAATATAGTTAGTACAACTAACTATATAGGAGCAATTTCAATGGTTTTTTAAATGCTAATTCCTAACTATATAAGGCCTGAAACCTATGTTTTTTTAAGTGAATTTGCAAGGTTTTTAAAATGCTAATTTCTAACTATATAAGGCCTGAAACCTATGGTTTTTTAAGTGAATTTGCAAGGTTTTTTAAATGCTAATTCCTAACTATAATACTATATAAGGCCTGAAACCTATGGTTTTTTGAGTGAATTTGCAAGGTTTTTTTAAATGCTAATTCATAACTATATAAGGCCTGAAACCTATGTTTTTTTCAGGGAATTTGCAAGGTTTATTAAATGCTAATTCCTAACTATATCAGAAGTGAAACCTATATTTTTTTCAATAAATTTCAAAGGTTTTGTAAATGCTAATTCTATTAGCGGATAACGTTTATATATGTTTTTATCCTTCTGGGACCACCTGAGCAGCCATCTTGTTTATCAGGAGAAGTGAGTCACAAGAGAGCACAAAACAAGAGTGGAAAACGCGAAAAGGGGGGAGGGTAGAGACCCCCTGACCCCCTAGCCCTTCTCAGGGGGTCCCAGAAGGACTTGTTTTGAGCTCTCTTGTGCCTCAGTTCAGCAAAAAAAAAAAAATTCAATCGCGGGGTACGCGCACGGTACACGTACGGTGTGCGTACCCCTCAATTTTTTTTTGCCCTTGGGGGTCCTTCTGGGACCCCCTGAGAAGGGCTAGAGGGTTGGGGGTCTCTACCCTGCCCCCTTTTCATGTTTTTCACTCTTGTTTTGGGCTCTCTTGTGCCTCAGTTCTCCTGAAAAACAAGATGGTGGCCAACACTTCCTGGTTTGGACAGTTTGGAATGTTGACAGTCGACTGCCAGCCAATCAGAAACTCGCTCGCGCACGTAAGGATACGCGCACGTACGTGTACGGTGCGCGTACGGTGAGCGCATATAGATATATAATTTGCTCAAATTAAATTTTCTCAACAACTACTGGAGGGATTTTCACCAAATAAAGAAAAGGCACTACTGCATACCTGTCCCTACCGTTTTGCCAAGTTTGGTGTAATTCCGTTCAGCCGTTCGGGCTGTAGCCGTGTCTAAAGGTCCCATAGAAAATGCCATTTTTGAAAAATTTCAAATTCAATTTTCTCAAAAACTACTGGAGGGATTTACACCAAACATACAAAAGGCACTGCTGCATACCAGTCCCTACCATTTTGCCAAATCTGGTGTAATTCTGAACGTCCCTTTGGAAATTAACATGGGGAAAACACGTTTTGGGACCCCCCTTTTTTCTCAGCCCCCGCTTGACGAATCCCCCCGAACCTTTCAGGGAAGGAGCGGAGCGCAGCGAGGCAAATTTAAGGAAAATTACAGGCAGATCCCTCAATCGGCGCCAAAGTTATTCCCAATAGAATGTTCGGAATTTCCTATGGTAACTAGGTCCTAACTATATATACCTACTGGCGACTGCCAGTAGATATATATATATATCTCAATCAAGCACTTGTGATAAATTCTCCAAAGACAAATGGTGCCAACTTCAATTGCGATTCAATTTCCTTACTTTATTTTATTTTGAGCATGTCGGCCATCTATATGTAAAAACAAAGAACACCACTTTCCACTCTATGAAAACAGGCACGGCAATCCAAACGTGGCTCCTAGAGATCTTTATTGCAGGTGAGCGCTAGTCAACTCGTTTAAGTTGTATCCTATAACATTGTTCACAAATATATATATATGTATATATATATATATATATGTATATATATATATATATATATGTGTGTGTGTGTGTGTGTGTGTGTTTGAGACTTGCGTTTTGGAAAATAAGTGCCAGTCCAACTTTACCTAGTCAAACTGTATTTTGTAAATTGTGTAGGAATTATAATAGCAACCATTCTACTTATATTTAATTATTCATTTACTAATATGTGTATGTGCCACCTTGATGACGTCAAAAGAATGGAAATTTTAGTTAGCCCTGGATTCAAACCTACATGTATATCTGAACGGCGCATTTATCAGCTGAGCTATCTCACTGTGAATGGAAGTTACAGCCTAAAGGCTATGTGCAGGCAGATCTCTGCAACAAACAATCAAATTACTTTGGCACCCGACTAGGGGAGTCATCATGACCGCGGCAGATCACCACCACCCAACCGGCAGTGGTGATTCGCCCGCGATAACTCCCCTCAGGACAGCCATTTACCCCCTGCCACATTAGACTGTTCGCAGCTTTTTTCCGCTCGCAGGCATTTGTCATGATTGCCTGCCGGACGGAAAAAGCCCATAATATGGTGGCTGTGCCTTGCAGGCACCGCCATCCATATTACAATGTGTGCGTTAGGATGCCTTTCCATGATGGAGACTCGGCCATGAAAAGGCATGCAGAGTTCACTTTGGGTGCCCATTGTGGGCCCCCGGGGGTTTGGGGGGCTGCACTTCGGGGGTTCCACATTGGCATACATAAGGTGGCATGCACCGCACGGTGCCTGCCACATTGTGCATGCCACTGCACAACGTGCATATTCTACATTATGGCGGGCGCTGCTTACAGCACCGCCTGCCACAATGTTGAATATGGTGGTGGTCACATCCTAATGGGCACAGCGGGACCGCCGCACCTCTGGCTGTCGGTCCCGTTTAAAGTCCGCCCGCCATCGTAATGGGCCCCTAAGACTCTGTCCAAGACAATGGAGATTACACACCGTATTCTGCAGCAAGCACATTAACTCGCTGAGCTAGTTTACCAGAGACTATGCTTTGCCAGCATATAAAACAGGCATAACACCTCAGTTGGTAATTGTTCCTACTGTCAGCATCTAGGGACTACAATAAGGCCACAAGTTTATATCTCACTGTATTCAATTCACACTTTGCTACTTTTAATATCAATAAAAGTGAGTGCAAAAAACATTAATTTAGTGGCAGCTTAATATGGTGCGAACTTAGCTCGAGGGCGTCAAAGCTCTGTGCAAACGAAGCAGACATTACCCGTTTTTCTTGGAAATGCGAAATCATCCAAAATCAGTTTGTTGAGCGTGCAATTAATTCGACCTGATCCCCCAGGCCTAAAGTCTGCAGCTCTAGTTGCTAGGCCACATTTAACGTTCAAATTTTACAGGCTAAATAAAATGTATATTTATTCTGGTGCGAATATGTTCTCCACTATATAAAAAAACATATTCTGGTACTGGACTATTTGTAAATCATCAGTTAGAACATCCACGAATGATGTAAGAGTCTGGACTATAAGAATCTGCTAAAACACATTTACTTTCAACAAACTTCCAGAACTTAGATATTCAAATATAAATGTTTTAACGTGCTGTGTCTTACAAAATCTCTATGTCTGATGTATACCAAATTAATGAACCCCCCTGCCTGTTTGGTGTTTTGTGTAGCACTAGCATTAAATTAAGGCGGGAAAGTAGTTAACACGTTAGACAAAATATGTATCTGAAATATTAGTGATAAAAATAATTTGTTGCCGACAAGGAGCAAGGATAAAAGTAGTGTTAAGGGAAGTGATACACGTTGTGAAGGATTTCATATTCATTCAAGCCATGCATGACTAGTTATTGTTAGAAAATATTTTCATTTAAAAATTGCGTGGCTTGGAAACCCTATAATTGACTCAATGTTTTGCTTCAGTTGCTAATTATTTTTAGGAATCACTGACAGAATATCGAGCTGCCAGAATATCGATGAGAAAATATCGAGTGACAAAATATCGAATTCCTATCTACAAACAGGTAAGTACAAAAATATTGAATCCTAAATATCGTAGTCAATAATATAGTTTGCTAAAATATCGACTTTTTTAAATGTCTTAAAGTATTATAAAATTAATTAAATAATAAACATAATTAAGTAAAACATACTTAAAAATAATTAAAAAACGTTGAAATTAATAAATAATACATGTAATGTTAAAAACATAAACATGCTTGTTTATTTTTTATTGTATATACTTACTTAATAATATAAAAAAAATAATTAATATTTTTAATTATAAAATGTAAATAACATAATTTAAAATATAATTACATATATATATATATATATATATATATACATATATATATTCACTGAAAAAAAAACATAGGTTTCAGCCACATTATAATTAGGAATTAGCATTTAAAAAACCTTAGAAATTCACTGAAAAAACCATAGGTTTCCCCCATGTTATAGTTAGCTGGACATTTCTCTCATACAAAACCATTGAAATTCCTCCGTTATAGTTAGTTCAGCTAACTATAACTTGCGCGCCTGCAATGCACTGCTGATGACGTTCAGTGGTGTTCCGGCAGTGTAGGGGTCAATGTGGGACTGAGAATGTAGAAATGAAAATTCACTGAAATGATTACTACATGCTACAGAGAGAGTTGATATGCAATTTCTACAGCACACCCAGGATCTTTATTACACAGCATGGAGACTATTTGGGAATTAAGAGGCCTGACACACATGCTGCATAGGACTTTCTAGCACTAAATGTCCTAAAGCCTGACTCACTCCATGAGTACATGTTTTCCCATATTTTTAAACACATCAACTAAGCAAATTATTCTGCCACATGCTACTGAAAGATTTTCTATAACATTTGTGCAGCAAACCCAAAATGTTTACTAGACTGCAAGGAGACTATCTGAGAATTCTAACCCTGATATACAAGTGTGTAAGTGGTTAGACCACTTCATGTACACACTCTACATTTTTAACAACAGCACTGTACTGCAAAAAAATATCTCCTCAAACACATTAACATACCAAATGCTCCTATCACAATGTTTTTCCCAAAGAACACAAATTCAGAATCTGACTCTATACAAATAAACTCCTGCTTTTACATTAGAACACATTTTTCTTATTAACTTAAAGTGCACAACATAGATCCCTTTACACATTAATAACTCACCTTTAAATATGTTTTTGTAGGTTTAGAACAGTATCAATCACACACCAGATTTTTTAAGCAAAATCTCTGAATTGTACAACAGTCAGTTGAACCATAGAATGGCATTGCTCCCCTCTCATTTGCAAACCATATTCATGTAGATAACCAATGAATTTTCTTCCCACACGAATTCAAAACCAGACTAACATTTTAATTGGTTCTACATTGCAACACTTTCAAACTCACATAATATTCAACCTTCCCCCACTGCTCTCTCTGCCTGTTACCATGGTAGCACTCCATAGAACACTTAACTAAACACGCAGGTTCATCTGCAAACCAAACCAGCAAGGGTGTTTGACTTCTCAATAAATCCAGCTTAACATTTGCAATGTTCATTTCAATTACTTTTTCTCATCATTAGCATTTCTCCTTTTAAAAATCAGTAGCATGCACCCTAGTTTTCAGTGTTGAATTTTCTGAAACCACCAATCATTTCTTTTTTTCCAAGTGCACTGAATCTCATCCCCATTTTTTTCTAAACTCCTACTTTTCAAACTGCCATTTTATTTCCAGAGCCCAACTGAGTACAACCAGATCTCCCTTCAAGATGCTAAGAGTATGGATTGTAGGACACAGCTATATTTTCTGGAGTGAAAGGTATGCAGCAAATAGATGCATTCTCAACCTTGATTTACCAAATGTTGATTTTATGTGGATTGGTCAGAGAGGATTGAGATGTCACCAAATTGATGCCATTGGTAAAATCCTTTTTGCATCTCCCACACCCTGACCTCATAATTGTGCACTGTGGTGGCAATGACCTAAGCACTTTGACTGGGGTAGGTCCGGAAATGCTTTTAAAGGACACCTTTGGGCAATTGATGTCACTGTTTACACAAACTGCCTTTGTATATTCAAATATATGCCAAAGGCAAAAATGGAACTGGTCCAACCAATATTGTCCACAGATTGAGAAAGCAAGGAAACATGTGAATAAGTCTGTTTCTGCTATTCTCAGAGACTATGATATGGGTTCTATATACCACAACAACTTGCGTTACAACATGCAAGGCATTTATAGAGGAGACGGTGTACATTTCACAGATGAGGGGAACAGAGTCTTCCTCTTGAACTTTAGACTCTGCATCGGTACTTACTTGTAGGTACAAAAACACTCAATGAAAACAACGGCTCATTTTAGAGCCAACCAACATCTAAACACTCAAACTTGTTATTTAACAGGTTTTTTTCCTCGTTTTTTTTGCCGACTAGCGCACACCGTGCGCGCACCTCGCGATTTAAAAAAAAATGTTTTTTTGCCCTTCATGGTCCTTCAGGGACCCCCTGAGAAGGCCTAGGGAGTCAGGGAGTCTCTATTCTGCCCTCTTTTCACGTTCTCAACTTTTGTTTTTGACTCTCTTCTGCCTCTGGGGGGCGTGCACCTCGCGATTTTTAAAAAAAAATGTTTTTAAAAAAAAAATGTTTTGCCCTTCGGGGTCCTTCTGGGACCCCCCTGAGAAGGGCAAAGGGGTCAGGGAGTCTCTACCCTGCCCCCTTTTCACATTCTCCACTTTTGTTTTTGGCTCTCTTCTGCCTCGGAGGTGCGTGTACCGTGCGTGCACCCTGCAATTTTTTGGCCTCCAGGGTCCTTCAAGGACCCACTGAGAAGGCCTAGGGGGTCAGGATAGATATAGATTTATATATTACCTCCCACCATTTCCCCCTATAAACGTCACCTACAATATTGTAAAATATTAATACATTAACATAATTATTAACAATTAATTAATTAACTAAAAACAATTAACAATAAAATTAATAACCATCAAATCTAAATTAATTCATACAATTAAAGCAATAAAATAACTTAAAATAAATATAATATAAAAAATAATAAAAATTACATTAAAACTAAATTACTTCCTACCCTACTACCCTATCAACCTTCAACCCACTCCTAAAAAAAGTACAGTACACAATTAACATATTTACAAATTAAATATTAATAATTAATATCTAATTAATTACTAATTAATAAAAACAGGTCAATTCCTTAGATACCGACAGCTGCTCGAGGGGTTCCGCCCTTACCATAATCTTCAGGCCGGCGAACCAGAAGTGCATCCAGTTATTCACGCTATCTTGCGCATGGGTGGGGGACGCCACTTAGTCACCTGGCTCTACAAATCGATCAGAGAACTCTCGCATGCCCCCCTGATGGCCCTACACGCCACATGGGAGGAAGACATCGGACGCGCATTACACGACTCGGAATGGACCAAGGCGCTCGAGGCCCCGAAACGAGTCTCCAGAAACGCCCGTTTCAAAAACATCCAATATTACATACAACACAGGGCTTACCTCACACCGGCGCGACTGAAACGATTTTACCCCACATCACAGTTCCTGTGCCCCAGATGTCATTCCCCCGATGCAGACTTCGGCCACATGTTTTGGGACTGCCCAGGCCTCCAACCCCTATGGCGGATGGTACACGACACGCTGACAGATCTCACAGGCCTCACTACTCTAACCTCTTGGGAATCCAGCGCATTAGGTATTTTTCACATATCTAAACGGGCCCCTACGCACAAATGCTTTGTGTCCTTGGCGCTGCTACTGGCGAAAAGGTGTATAGCTATGCACTGGCGATCTCCGGAGGGTCCCCCCATAGCGGCATGGACAGGGGCAGTCTGTAAATGGGCGGCGGCCAAAGAGGACGCCATCCGGGAAGAGGAGGCCAAGGGAGCGCGTAAACACCCCAATTCTATGGAATGGGACATGCTCCTACATGGCTTCCGGCAAGCCACACGCGCTGATGTCCCGCCTACGCCTACAACCCCCCTCCTCCCCCCCCTCCCGCCCGAGTGATCCCATAATCTCTGACTACCATTGTTACCATCTTTACCTATGCCGAGCCCGATACCCCACGCCCCCCATCGACTCAGGCCCCCCCATGCCAACCGCCACGCTATCCCCATACATGAGCCGATTCCACCCCCTGGCCGCTCTACCCCATTGTGAATGAATATTGCGGACCCCCCTGCTACCCACTGCCCAACACCTGTCTCCTCCTGTTACGCTCTTGCTACTGCCTACATGCTCCCCCCCACAGTTCTGTCCCCCCAGTTACCTGGCACCACCACTTTGCGAACTACACAGACCCTGCTCTGACGTCCCCCATAGCAGGGACCCGCATGTCTATTGTTCATCTCCGTCCCCAATGCGGAATTTAATTCCTGTGTACTAACCTGGATATTTGTTTGAACGGTCTGTGATGTTCAATGGATGAAATGTCATATTGACCAGGTTTTGTTACAGAAAAGTAGTTGAACTGCTGACCGCGGCTGAATGTTGACGCCACATCAGCTGATGATTCTTTCTCTTTTCATGCTTGATGATGCAACAATAAAAACATGTTTAAAAAAAATAATAATAATAATTAATAAAAACAGTTACCATAATTGCAATAAATCATTAAGTGTTATTAATCAATATCTAATTAAACACTAAATAATAAAAAAAAACACATTTAACATAATTACCCAATAATAATACATTTTTGTTAATCAATTTATAATTAATTCATAATAAATTAATTAACTTCTTAAATGATTAAATACTAAATTATTAATTAATAAATTAATTTATTCCCACCCTATTCCCCTATAAACCCACAACCCGCTACAGAATTAAATTACACAAAAAGTAATTAACATATAACTAATGAATTCTAAATAATTCTTAAAGAACATATTATAATTAAATTACTACCCACCCTATTCCCCTATAAACCCACAACCCGCTGCGGAATTAAATTACACAAAAATTAATTAACATAAAATTCATTACTTAAAAAAATTCAAACATACATTACAAAAAAAATACATACTTTTAACGCATATACTAACACTTAAAACACTATAAAAAATCGTTCTTTTTAACAACTATGTTATGACTGTCGATATTACTAAGTTCGATATTATGACAAACAATATTTCTTACGTGCATTTTGATATTCTGCACCACTATATTTTTGACAGTCAATATTATGTCCACTTGATATTTTGCCATATCGATATTTAAAAATCGATATTTTGACTGTTTACCATTTTTTAGGTCGAGCCTAGGCAGCGCGCATGCGTTGTATCTCGACATGCTGTTTCTCCTCTTTGGGCTTTTGGCATGTCCTCGATTTCCCATTCATTATGTTGTGCACCCTTCTGAACTGGGGGCCTTTCATTGGTGCAGTGGTTGTATTTGTCCCTCCTTTCTCTGCCTGGTTTCTTCCCATGGCGACTACCCCTCTTACAGGTACCTCGCTCCTCCAGTCTTTGTATGTACTTTTGGTGTACTATTTGTTCCTTCTTGTTTTCTTTTGTTTACACAGTGGTGTGAGAAGGCTCTCCTCACTCACAGCTCCATTTTGTGTGTTGAGTGTTAACATGCCTGTAAATCTTGTCATGCGCCTGCCCAACGATCATGCACAGTAATGTTTTCACTTTTACATGGTGCATTCTACAACACATTTTTCATTTAGCAGCATTTTTTTTCATTGCAGCAAACATGAAGCCGCCATGTAGAGGTCTAGCGTCTACACACTCCGTGCGGCATTTCGATGTTAATTGTGCCGGTTTATTCATGTGGTAATCTAGATCCGATTGAGGCACCTCATACGTCGTGACGTGCTCAAAAAATCAATATAGTTGTGGTGTGCTGTTAAGGGAAATCCCTTTATAAACTACAGTTTACTCAGGGTTTCCCTTCTCTTACCACCATTACAGCGACTGGGTTGCCACAGATGGAGTGAAGGGGGGCTTGGGGGAGGGAGCTGACCGAAGGGAGGTCTCCTCCCCCGGGCAGTTTGGGAGGGCTGCGAGGGGTTTTCTCGCACTAGCCAGAACTTTCTGGAATTGGGCTGGCCTAGTAGGTTTTGCCAGCCCAATTATAAATTCTTGTTTCCCCGCCTCCTAGCCACCATTTTAGGTTTGGTGACCTGGTGGCTAGGAGGACAGTTAGCGTTTTTGTGTGTTGGTGATTATTTGTCGATTCTAGGGCAGCTCTGTTTGTGCTTATTGTTGTTAATTGTTATTACAATGGAGGATAATAGAGTGCTCGAAGCCATGCGCCTTTTATCTGAGGCAGGTCGCATGGATTTTCTTGTGGGAGGGGGGCCGGCGCGCCGTCAGCGCCAGGCCTCCGCCGGTGTGTCCGCTGCAGTGTTGGCGTGTTCATCGCTGAAGAAGAGACGTTCGGGCCAGGTAAGCGAAAGGGGCCGGTCCTGTACGAGGAAACCGGCCCCTTCTTTGCAGGCGCGTGTGGCGGGTGGGGAGGGGGGAGCACCGGCGGCGTCCGGCGCTCCCGTGGTGTGTGCGATTGAGGCGAGGCCGGCCCCTGTTGCGTGAGCGCGTGTGGCAGTTGGGGCGGGGGCAGCTCCGGCGGTATCTGCCAATGTTACTAGGCAGGCGGGTGAGGCGGCAGGCTTGCTTTTGGTTCCCTCGGCGGTGCGGGCGGGAAGTGGGTCTAATGTTGAAGCGTTAGCTTCGGATTTTGCTTCGGCGGGCAGGCGGGGGAGGGGGGGGCGGAGAGGGAGCAAGAAGCGCTCCGCATCCGACCCTCTGTTTGAGCGTCGCTTGGAGCCTGAGCTCGTGGCTGCGCGAGGAGCTCGCAGGGGCTCTGTTCAGTTTGGAGATGGTCATGGGGCAGTCTAGGGGCACGTTGAGCCTGATTTGCATATTTCAGAGCGGGTTGTGGCAGAGACACAGCTTACCCTTAACACAGGCGTTCGGATTTTATTAACCCCTTCTAGTCTTTCTGTGCCGGGGCTACGTGCAGTAGATAGGTTGGTTTCAGGCCGGTCTGTATCAGGTGGGGTGGAGGGCCATGGGGGTTTGGAGCCTCATGCTGGCCAGGTCTTTTCTTCTCATGATGTTGGTGCTGGTCAGGTGGAGGTGGAGGGTAATGTGGGCAGCCCTTTATTGTTTTCTACTCCTGGTTCTTCTGTGGATGCTGCATTGTCTGTGGGGGGGGGGTTCCAAGGGGGAGGGAGAGTGGGCTCAAATGGGGGAGGGGGGCTCGTTTTCGGGTATTGTTTGGGGGCAGGAGGATTCTCGCCCAGGGGTTTCTGGGTCTTTTGGGTTCATGGAGGTGGATGACCGTTTTCAGCGGGGGGGTAGGGGTGGGACTCAAGTGGGCCATGGTGTCTTTTCTGGTGATGTTGATGTTGTAGGTCATGTCCATGGTGCAGGGAGTTCGGGGCTTGGAGGGGCAGTGGTGGGTACTTCTACAGGGGTTTGGCATCCTGTTGTAAGGAGTGTTGGGGGTGTTGATTTCACTGGCACAACATCAGAGCAGGTCAGGGGTTTCAGGCAAGTGAGTGGTGGTTCTGTACAAGGGCTTAGGGATACTGTTCCATATGGGTCGGGGGCGCAGGAGGCCCCTCTTTCATGTTTGGTTCTCCAGGGTGGGAGCATTTTGGTGCGGCAGGTTTGGCGCAGCGTGGGTTGCAGAAGGATGGTGAGGGTCATGATTGGCATACAGGGGTTCTTCTTCGGGCTTCTTCTTCAGTGGTGGCGGTTGATAATCTGGATTGTAGTGAGGATGAAGAGGTGATAGGCGACTCTCCGGTCAGGGGGGTGCCTTCGAGGCGGAGTACTAGAGGGCGTTCTTTGGATAGGTTTCAAGAGAAGGTTGTTGGTTTCGATTTGCAGGGGGCAGGGTCTGCGTCAGGTTTTGTAGTTAGGGATCCTAGCACACCAGTCCAAACTTTTTCTTTTCAGGACAGGGATAGGTGCGGCGGTCCAGACTTGGCAGGGCGTGGTCCAGTCCAATTTCGCCGAGGTGAAGTGAGGAGAATGCCTAGCGCGGCCCTCTCTGTTCCACCGAGGGAACCCGCCGCGGTCAGCACACGAGGGTCCGGTGTGACCCCGCTGGCCCCAACGAGTAGCAGGTATAGATGGCCTACCTTACCGGCAGCTATGGAGCCACAGAGTCAGCGCAAGGGGAGTTACAGGCGGGTACAGTCTGCTCCCCCCCCTGGAGGTTCTTCACAACCACTAAAATGTAATATTGTTGATGCCGGGTTAGGTAAGACCCGTAGTGATGTGTTGCCTACTGGAGTTGATTTGGTGGTCCTGGATTATGATGAAGATAGTCCAGACGAAGGAGAGTTACGGGACGTAGAGGGGGGGGGGAACCCTCTCATGTGTCTGGTAGTGTTTTTCAGGCTCAAGCGGTGCAAAGTCAAGTACAAGAGAGAAGAGAGCACGGCCCGTCGGTCAGGGCGCCTTGCAGACAGGATACATTGGTTTCAGCGCCACGGGCGGAGCCTTCGAGAGTGGTCTCTTTGCTACCAGGTGAGCAATTAGCTGCACAGGCCAAACCTACTATGGTGTCTGTGGGCACAGGAGGGGAAGGAACTGTTGGTTTTGGTGAAGGGAGGTTGCTGAAAGGACGTTACGTTAAAGACACTGCTGTGGGCACTGATGATGTTTTAGAAGTCACAGGTAAAGTGGAGAGTGGTACTAGCACTGATGCTCCAAGTGCGGTAAAAGAGCCATTGGCCAGCAAGGAATTGAAAATTAAAAAGTTGCCTTATATGGGGGTCACGAAGCCTTTGGGTGCCCATTTGATGTTGGCTACAAAAGAACGTATTTGGAAGGGAGAGTATGTTGAAATTCTTAAGCTACTACACCGGGAAGTCCGGTCCAAAGAAGGGTCGAAAGAAGAAGAGTTTGAGTTGGCAAAACGTCCTAGAGTTCCTTTAACCATTGAAAATTGGACGGCTGCATTCCTTATTTATGCGAGTGTATATTGTGAAAAGTTTCCAGAGCGCAGCGTGCCTCTTTTTAAATACATGGATGTTATACGCAAGGCACAGCTTACTGGCGGGGGCTTTGCTTGGTCCCAATATGATGAGGAGTTCAGGGCCAGGATGGCTTGGGATCCGGAGGCCAAGTGGGGGGAGCTGGACACTGACTTATGGCAGCATACCATGGGATCTGCATCGGTGGGTAAGACTATTTTTACAGCCAGTGGTCTCCCCTTAATTTACCGGCCCTTTCAGGGCAAACCCACCCGGGGAGGGGTGGGGAGTACTTCAAACACACAGTCTGGAATGGGCACATGCTGGGAATTCAACAAAGGGTCCTGTAGTAATAGAGAGTATTGTAAGTTTAGACACGAATGCTCTGGCTGTGGTAGGCGGCACCCATTGTCTAGATGCTGGGATAACAAGCCAGCAGGGGGTCAACAGGGGAAACAGTCAGGTGCAAGTGGCTCGGGGACGTCCCAACAGTTTTCAAGGGGTAGGGGATCCAGAGGTACTCAGGGTGTTGAGCCCAAGGGCTCATACGCCGGTTAATTTGGAGAAGTTGCGCCTTGCACTTTTGGACTATGATGATGAAGCTGTGAAGAAAAATTTTTTGGATGGTTTTGAATTCGGATTCCAGTTGGGTTACATGGGTGCCAGACAAAGGAGATGGTCTGCTAATCTGAAATCAGCGTCTGAGTATGGCGCAGTAGTGCAAGACAAGTTAAATAAAGAAGTGCATGAAGGAAGGATGGCTGGCCCTTTTCACGATTGGCCGATCCTTAATTTGATAATATCACCTATTGGAGTGGTTCCGAAGAAAGATCCGGGACAATTCAGGCTTATTCAACACTTGTCATGGCCGAAGGGGTCGTCTGTCAATGATTTTATTGATCCAGATGCTGTTTCAGTCTCTTATTCCTCAGTTGACGTGGCCATGTCACTTGTTGTGACCGCGGGCGCAGCTGCTGAGATGGCCAAGTGTGATATAAAGTCTGCTTTCCGGCTGCTGCCTGTCCATCCGGATGACTGGTGTCTACTGGGTATACAATTTTCAGGAAAATGGTATGTGGACAAGGCTTTGCCGATGGGTTGCTCCATTTCATGTGCTCTTTTTGAGTGTTTCAGTACTTTCTTACAATGGTACTTTACTCCTCAGTCTGGTCACTCACTGGTAACGCACTACCTAGATGACTTTTTCTTTGTCGGGTCCCCGGGCTCCACGGAGTGCCAGTCTGCTCTGGGCACTTTCCAAGGGCTCATGGAGGATCTGGGAGTTCCTTTGGCTCCCGAGAAAACTATGGGTCCTGCCACTGTTTTGTCCTTTTTGGGAATTGAACTTGATTCTGTGGCAATGCGGGCTCGCTTGCCTGAGGATAAAAAAGTGAAGATGCTGGAGTTGCTGGAAACCATGTTGTCAAAACGGAAAGTGTTGGTGAGAGATATTCAGGTGTTGCTTTGCCATCTCAATTTTGCCTGTAGGGTCGTGAGAGCAGGAAGGACTTTTTGTCGCAGATTGGGCAGGGCTCTTGCAGGTCAACATTTGCCTCACCATCGTGTTCGCTTGTCTGCTAGTGTCAAGGAAGATTTGAGAATGTGGACATTTTTTCTCTCTTCTTTTAATGGTGTTCCTTTGGTTCGGCACATTGACTTCCAGTGGGATGTGCAAATGTTTTCAGATGCAGCTGGCAGTGATGGATTTGGTCTGTATTGGAATGAAAGATGGTGTGCGGAACGTTGGCCGGATGAGTGGTTGAATGGTGGTCGCAGCATTACCTTTTTGGAGCTTTTCCCTTTGCTGGTGGCTTTGACCCTGTGGGGGGAGGTCTTGGCACACAAGAAAGTGCTTTTTCGTGTGGACAACATGGCTGTGGTGGAGATTGTTAATCGACAGTCTGCCAGGGATGAACAGGTCTTGAAGCTCATGAGAGTCTTCGTGCTGGGCTGTTTGAAACACGACATTCACTTTCGTGCTTTGCACATTCCTGGTGTGGACAATGACATTGCGGATGCTCTGTCTCGTTCACAGTGGGGGAGATTCCGTGGACTGGCGAGGGAGGCAGACAGAGCACCGATGCCGATTCATCTGTGGCACATAGGCAACGTCGGGTCTTACAACTGGTGGTAGGTTCTTTGTCTGTGTCTACGCGTTCTGCTTATTCTCTGGCCTGGAGGGAGTTTCTGGAGTCCGGCGCTTGCAGGCGTGAGGAGGTTTGGCGTCGTTCTGAGGATGTGGTAAATTTCATTTTAGATCTCATGGATAAAGGTCTGACCAGGGTAACCATTGCAGGTAATTGGCAGGGATAGCTTTCATGGGTAAGTTGGTATGGGGTTATTCTCCTTCAGCGGGGGAGATTGGCAGGAGAATGCTTGAGGGCTGTGCTAGAGAACAAGGGCACATCAGTAGATTCAGGGTTCCTTTATCTTGGCAGATTCTGGCTCGGCTGATAACTATTCTACCTTCGGTTTGTTCAGATGACTTTGAGTCATGCTTATTCTCCATGTTAATGGCATTTATGTTTTTTGGAGCTTTTAGGGTTTCGGAGTTGTTGGGCTCAAAATGTAAGTGTGGCCTCTTTTGGCGTGATGTTTTTTGTTCTGATGAGGGGGTTCATATTTGGTTAGCCAGCTCCAAAACTGATCAGAGGAAGAAGGGGAAAGGAGTGTGGTTGCAAGCGCGTTTTCCGAGGATTACTTGCCCTTTACTGTTGGCTCTGCGCTGGCATTCTTTATCCGGGGTTGGTGATGATGCTCTTGTTTTCCAGCATATTGATGGCACTCCTGTTACAGCATACCAATTTCGCATGGTTTTGCGCAAGGCGTTACACCAGATGGGTCTGGATGGGAACTTATATGGTACACATTCTTTCCGGATTGGTGCTGCAACTGAAGCTTTTAATAGAGGTTGGACACAAAGGGATATCATGAGGTTGGGGCGTTGATCTTCAAACTGCTTTCAGCGCTATGTGAGAAGTCAAGGGGAGGAGGCGCATGCGTCATCTTCCTTCCCATGAGCTTTAACTCTGTTTTCTTTTATAGGATCTGTTGCCGGGCCCCGTTCTCCTGTGGTGACAGTCTGGATAGTTGGGCATTCCTTCGTGAAATGGGCCCGAGTCCAGGCGGCGCAGAGTTACTTCGGAGAGCTTCTGGGTTTTAATGCTCGCATGTTCAATTTGGTTTGGAAGGGGAAAGGTGGTATGCTCTGGAGAGAATTAATTCCATGTCTCAACAACAATATGGTGGGCGGGCTATGTCCTGACATTCTGGTGATTCATCTGGGGGAGAACGATCTCTGCACCACTAAGGGTGTTGTATTGTTGCGAGCTATCAAGAAAGATTTGAGCCTTATCAAGGAGTTTTGGGCTGGGTGCCATGTTTTCTGGACTGAGCTAGTTCCGCGTAGGATTTGGAGAGGAGGGGTAAATCCCAGAGCTGTTGACAGAGCCAGGAAAAAAGTAAATTCTGAGGTTTCTAGATGTTGTTGTTGCCTTGGTTTCAGCAGGATTTCTCATAGAGAGATTCGATTTGAGACAGTGGAATTTTTCAGGGATGATGGTGTTCACCTGTCTAGAGTGGGGATGGACCTCTATTTGTAAGAGTTGCGTGAAGTTTTGGCACGTTCACTGGCAATGCAGCGTTGAACTTTGTTCGTTTCTGCTTCTATTTTCCTGGTTGGGGGGGGGCAGAAAGGGAGGTGGTGTAGTTTCCTCTCCCCCCCTACCTTTCTGGGTGGCGGGGTTTTGTTGTCTCGGTGCGGTTTATTGTAAAGTTTTGGTGAGTATTGGTCTGATTCATTGATTGACAGGTACAGGGGAAGTTGGTCATTGTTTGACCGTTCAGGTTTTGGGGGGTATTGACAGGGGTGAAGGGTCAGGCAGGGTTTCTGGTTATCGAGGGCCTGGCTTTCAATATGTGATTGGGGTGTTGATGACGTAATGGGTTAAGTGATGATGTAATGATTTGATTGATGACGTAATGCTTTATTGATGATGTTATGTTTATAATGTTATTGTAATGCTTTAATGCTGTATTGTTGGGTGGGGAGGGGCCAAAGAATTTTAGGGGAGGGGGCGGGGTTTGTAGTTAATTATTTATTTAGTGAGGTATAGTTTTGTAAGGCGTTGCCAGGGTTTTATATATTGTAATGTGCACCTGTTTCCTAATAAAGCGGCCTTTTTCACACTCAAAACATTTTGGTCTACTTTTCTCCCACCCCTCGCCCTCCCTCCCAAGGGGGGCTTGGGGGAGGGAGCTGACCGAAGGGAGGTCTCCTCCCCCGGGCAGTTTGGGTGGGCTGCGAGGGGTTTTCTCGCAGTAGCCAGAACTTTCTGGAATTGGGCTGGCCTAGTAGGTTTTGCCAGCCCAATTATAAATTCTTGTTTCCCCGCCTCCTAGCCACCATTTTAGGTTTGGTGACCTGGTGGCTAGGAGGACAGTTAGCGTTTTTGTCCCTCCCTCCCCCTATATATATTTTCTCTTCCTCTGGGTTTTTTCCTTTTCCATCTTTGTTACGGTAGGGATGTTTCATTCCTTTCTTTTTATACCCCTTCTTTTTGTGATCCAAAGGCTGTTTTCTGGTTAATAGGTGTACAGGGGGTTTTTGTGCTTTGTATTGTCGCTAGGAACAGGTGCTGTGCGGGGTTTTGTTGTCTCGTGTGGTTTATTGTAAAGTTTTGGTGAGTATTGGTCTGATTCATTGATTGACAGGTACAGGGGAAGTTGGTCATTGTTTGACCGTTCAGGTTTTGGGGGGTATTGACAGGGGTGAAGGGTCAGGCAGGGTTTCTGGTTATCGAGGGCCTGGCTTCCAATATGTGATTGGGGTGTTGATGACGTAATGGGTTAAGTGATGATGTAATGATTTGATTGATGACGTAATGCTTTATTGATGATGTTATGTTTATAATGTTATTGTAATGTTTTAATGCTGTATTGTTGGGTGGGGGAGGGGCCAAAGAATTTTAGGGGAGGGGGTGGGGGGCGGGGTTTGTAGTTAATTATTTATTTAGTGAGGTATAGTTTTGTAAGGCGTTGCCAGGGTTTTATATATTGTAATGTGCACCTGTTTCCTAATAAAGCGGCCTTTTTCACACTCAAAACATTTTGGTCTACTTTTCTCCCACCCCTCGCCCTCCCTCCCAAGCACCAGCAATCCTGCAGGAAGCCAGGAGCCCTCCCCCATCACACCAGACCAAAGCAGAGGAGTCAGGCGCGAAACACCCATTGGGCTCAAAGAGCTTCAGCCCCCCTCCCCCATCGTGTGTGTCAGCCCGGGTGAGAAAGCTTCCCAGGCACACACACAGACAGTTTTTGAGCTTATCACAGCCACACCTGAATGCTTCACACAGGTCTTTCAAAGACCATTTACATGTTAACGAGGCATTGTTGTTTTTTCACCCCTACATCTCCGCCCTGCCTATTGCTGGAAGAATCACCCCCCCCCCGAATGTTTTGGAGCCCCCCCCCCACACGAAATTTGGCTCTAGTTGCGCCTCTGAGAGGAGTCATCCATCACGGCGAACAACAAACTTTCCCTCTGGGCCCCGTCTATACTGCCGCAGCGCGCGCCTGCTCCAGCCCCCACCTACCTCTACAGGACCCAGGAGAAACACGGCCTCCAATCGTCAGAGAAAATACCTCTATTTGTTCAACTCCTCCTTGCTGCTATGCGACCTCTGCCCAACTCTCCCAATGCCAGTACTATTCAAGATCATTTGTAAGTGGCAGGGTTGGAACGGGATTTATTGGTTAAAGGTTCTGAAAAGGGCAGGAATTATATTGAAATAGAAAATCATTTAAAATCGTCTTCAATCATTTTTAACATGGCTTTTCTATCTTTGTTTACCTTATCAGACGGGAACAGTGCCTTAACCCTTTCGATGCTGATGACGAGCTCAGCTCGTCATCACCCACGGGTGTCGTGTGCTGATGACGAGCTGAGCTCGTCATGGTGCCACTAAAATGGCAATTTCCAGCACAGGGGGGGGGAAACGCCCAGCAGCCATGTGGTTAAAGGCGCCAGTACTCACAGCTACTAAGTCCCGGCACTTATACATTTTCTCCTCTTAGGAACTGAAACTTCTCTGTGCAAAGGAGAGTACCTGTACTTATAGCAACAGCAGGGCATGCAGGGCTTTAAGTGGGCCGGGTCTCAAGGGGTCTGAGCACCGGCAGTTTTTTTCAGGGGGCCTCGAAACGGGTCTCTATCGGGCTCCGTTTTGAGCCCTGACACAGGCAGTCCGTTTTTTCCCCAGACTGCAGTGAAAGCTGTTTGCTGTCACTGCAGTCCGGAAAAAAGTGCCAGGGCACAAAACAAGGCCTGATAGAGACCTGTTTCGAGACAGCAGGCACATGGATGTGCGCTGCTCACACTGCTCACTTCTCAGTAGTAGAGGGAAGGGAAATCCTTTAAGAGTCATTTTCTTTCTGGATTTCCCTTCTCTTTCTGAAACTCAGGAGCAGCAACATTGTGGTAGGGTCACCTGGGATTTAATTGGAAGCTTTGTCAATATTATATACAAGTCATAGTTGCAGCTTATTTACCTTCTGCAAGTAATAACCATTGACAAAGCCAATATTCCTTACTTAATGTAGGTATGATGTTACTTATATCAAATATCTGGATGCAATGACAGAACAGCAAAATACAAGTCGGGCAGCACACTATGCTAAGCACAGATTGTTTGCGTTAGTGATTTAAAGCCACGCCCCTAATTACACTGACCACGCCCCTTTGAGAGACCCCCCAGTTTTTTCATCCCACTTAAAGCCCTGAGGGCATGCATGGATACATGCAACAGCACAGATACAGTTCTTTTGGAGAAGACAAATATGTTCTGTCAGAATAAAATGCCTATCTGCAGCACTTTTAATGTAAAAGCATTAACTCTGCTTCTAATGAGCTGATGATTCATTTAGGAGAGCTCATTTAAGCTCACTAAGGGGGGCTAGAAGGGGCCTGAGTCCCCTCAGAACAGTTTCAGGGCCAAACTGTCTCAACATTGATTAGTTAATAAGCTGTATTTATGCTTGAACATACCGTCGCTTGATTTACAGCTATTCCAGTTGTCAGTAGCGGAGGTGATTGCGTTGATGTCACACCGAGTTGAAAGCACCATGTGAAATATTCAATGCACCTCAGTTGACAAAAATAGTCCTGGCCAGGCACATTTGAATTTTCATCCTTCCCATGTTGGGAGAGTGAAATCTGAAATCTGAGTAGTAGTGCCCGTTATTAAAGGCATTCAAGTGCAATATTAAAACCTATAGACAGACAAACATGCAGTTCGATTTCTCAATAGTAATGGTAAAACCCCTT
The DNA here is from genome assembly GCF_964263255.1 of Lissotriton vulgaris. NCBI lineage: Eukaryota > Metazoa > Chordata > Amphibia > Caudata > Salamandridae > Lissotriton > Lissotriton vulgaris. Next base: position 1,412,711,394 of record NC_141687.1, read on the forward strand.
TATATAATCCATATCTGTAATGCAATGCTTGTTTACAACTCACATAGTACGCCCCCTAAGTGTATTTGCTTTTTCCAGATGTTTCTGTAATTTATGCAGCATGCAGGGAGTGTGAATTTCTCACAGAGCATGTCAGTGGGTGATAAAGGTGTAAATACTTCACTACAGAGAGCAATGGTCACTTATGTGCAGGGCTGCTGTACTTATGCCGCACCACCTAAGCACCAGCGCAGCACCCCCACTTTCACAAAACTCAGCCCACCTCAGCATCACTGAGCACCACCTCACCATCACTTAACACCACCTAAACACCACTCAGTAGTACCACAGCATTACTAACCACCACCTCTGTCTAACCTTGGAATATGGCATCTATTAATTCTCCCCTACTGTCTGTCCACGGCTCGCATTATAATGTAATACCTATTTCACCAACTCCATCCTCCCATTATTTATGTCCCCCACCTCATAACAAAAAACCTATAACAAACAAGCATTACAACACACAGAAAGAAGCTACCACTATTGCAAGGGCAAAAAATATGCAAAACATTATTTATGATAAATCATTTTTTAATAAGGTCGTTCAGTTGTACACAATGTCTTGTAATTGATATATACAGTAACAAATGCGTATAATACTTTTTTATTGTAACTTATAAACATGCTGCACAGCAGCCACATTACTCTACAACATAGCTTACATACATTGGCAAAATCAGTAGGTCGAGCTAAACACTGATAAGGTCCCAAAGGCGAGACCTATTGGCTTTGCCAATGATTGTTTTCATTGGCACGCCACTAGCCACACATGACACATTAATGTCCCTCATTTTATTTGTTATTTTATGACAGAGAACAGTCAAACGTCTGCAAAAATCTTTCAGGGTAGTTACCAAAAAGTCCACGAGACGTGCTCGCCCTCATGTGGTGATATTAAAATATGCTTTCACCGTAGAGCCTGCGAGTGAACACAGAACAATGTATACAAATACTTTCGCTTTCTTGACAATGTTTGATGCTTTTCACCGACCTTCAAACGAAGTCCTGTCCAGAGAGAGCATCTTGCTGTATGTACACAAGGGCATTCTCAGATGGAACTGTTACAGAGGTAAAAAATTATAAATAAAACTTGGGTCATGCTTAAAGCGAAACACTTTTCCTGCCAAGGGGAGAACGACGTTGCGCAAGATGGACGGTGCTCGACTGCTCTCAAGGCACAACTGGCGAAGTTTCACTTTAGCTGTAGGGGGTGGGTCCGGTAAAGTTCCTACCCAAAATGGACGGGATCTCCGGTGGCACGTAATCAACCTATTAATTACTAGTAATCTTCATTTACCTGAGTCATAGGGTCGGGGACGAGGAAGACTGAGGCGGAAGACCTTTCCGACTAGTCTTATTTATTTATTTGGAAATTTTTAAAGCGCCTGGTGACGCCAGAAGGCGTGTCCCCGCGCTATGATAAGTGAGCAATTGCCACCCCCCCCTCCCCCAGGAACTACCTGCTAAAAAGGAAAGTTTTTAATTTTTTCCTAAACAGGGCCTCTGATGGCTCAAGACGCAAGTCTGGGGGCAAGACATTCCAGCACTTGGGAGCAAGGTATCTGAAAGATCTCCCCCCCATCCGCGCCTTCCTAACTCTGGGCACCACAAGTAGTCCCGTCTGAGAGGACCGTAAATTGCGGGTGGGCTCGTAGTGGGACACCAAACTCTGAAGTGGCACAGGGGCTTTGCCGCTCAGAATGCGATGGCACGTTGAGAGGGCCTTAAACTCAACTCTCTTCTCCATCGGAAGCCAATGGAGAGCTTGGAGAGCGGGTTTAGAGGGAGACCTTCTCGGGAGTCTTAGCACGAGCCGTGCTGCGGCATTTTGGAGCACCTGAAGGCGCCCCATGACCTTGCCTGAAGCCCCCAAATAAAGCAGGTTACCATAGTCTAGGCGCGAGGTGACCAGGGCGTGCACCAGCGTCCTACGAGCCGAGATGGGAAGCAGATCAAGAACCTTCCTCAAAGTTCTCAAGACACCGAAACACACCCCTGTCACCCGGCCAACCTGCGGGCCAAAGGCGAGGTCCTTATCAAGCCACATGCCAAGATTCTTGGCCTCCTGGCTGGGAGTGGGGGCTTCACCTAGGCAGGGTGGCCACCACGCAGGCGACCACGCAGAAGGCCCGCCCCCCACCACGATCACCTCGGTCTTGCTACTGTTCAGTTTTAAACAGTGTGCGGACATCCAGGCTGCAAGATCTTGCATGCAGTTCCTGAAGATGTCCGCCGCAAGGCCGGGGGAACGAGACAGGGAGACGACCAACTGCGTGTCGTCGGCGTAGGACACCAGGTGGAGACCGTGGCCCTCCGCGATGGCTGCTAACGGGGAGACGTAGATATTGAATAAAGTCGGGCTCAGGGACGAACCCTGAGGTACGCCCTGGCCCAACTCGATCTCCCTCGAATAGCATTCTCCCATCCTGACTTGGAAGCATCTATCAGACAGGAAGGACTTAATCCAACCAAGCGCAGCACACCTCTTGTGACCTGTAAAATCCATCCTCCAACGCCCGTCCTGTAAGTGACAAGCAAGAGATTATTTTACTGGGCATGCCAAAGGAAGCTGGGAAGGGAGGGCCGAGGACAGCGATGAGGAGGACCATGGCTCAGGGTAGTCATCTGTACGTAAATCCAACCTATAAGGCGTAACGAATGTATGTGGGTAGGTACTCTGGAAATGTCCTTCCATGAAATACCACAGGCGTCTGTAGACACTAGTCAGACAACCTTGCAAGTTTCCTGGTATTTTCTGACCTACTGAGGCACATGCCAGAGATTTATATTGACGCATCCATCAACTTAAATTAGCTGTTGTTACGGTTCTGCGCAGAAGAACAACAAGATGTGATGAAAAGAGTGAATTTGAAGTATGGGATTGTTGAGATATTTCAAGGTATACCACAAAGATCCAGTTTACACCCAGAGATAAAGGAACTAGACTGTCAAACTATGCTTCATAAAGAGGCAACACAAACTCTTGTGATAAATGATATATTGTGCCTAAACCTTGGCCTTGAACTTTGAGCCTGGATGCAAATCATCCCTTATCTGGAAAAAAGCGGAGGTAGAGTTAGGTGTTTCGGTTATCTTCTCGAAGGTTAGGGGAGTTTGGGTAGGAGAGGTAACTTCAAGTAAAACTACTACTTTAGCTGAAAGCCAGACAATATCCCTTTATTCAAAGGGTTAACTGTTTTTATCTTGGAACCTTCCTAACACTCCTGAAATATACCATGCAGGAATAGGATTTGGTATCACTGGCTTTCTGGGTATCTTGAGTAATATGGAAGCCAAGTGAATTATTTTACTAATATTTGACCCAGGCTCCCACAAACCTCTAGTGGCAGCTTTTTGAGCTAACAATGAATTCTAAAATTTGAAAAGGATCATAGTTAATGGGTATTATCCCCTTGTCTTTGCATTATCTCTCAAAATTGTTTGAAAGCTTTGCACACGAAGCCATAAGGATGGTTCTCTGGAAGCCTGGATACCTATGGCTACCTCCTTTGAGCTGAAAAAAGGGGAAGTCAGGTCCTGGGACATGTAGTCGGTTGGACCATAGGTTATAGTTATAAAAAACAATTTACCAACTACACACTTCTTTAAGTCCTCTAATTTGAGGAAAAAACAAGTGAAACTCCTGGGTTAATTGGGTATATTTCACTCGTACCCTTTTGTTTTATTATTTTAAGTTTTTTTTCTATTTCATGTATGAAAAGGACACTTGACGTTTTGCTTCATTTACACATAAACACAATACATTTCTACAACAAAAATACACCATTTATATATACACGAATATTTTTTGATATATACACAAACATTTAGAGCAACATATTAGGTTGCTCACGCTTTCTTGAAAAGACAAGAGTCATGCTTTGGACTCAAAGTTTAAATAAACAACAAGTTAATGCAACCAAAGTTTTTTATACAAAATAAACCATAAATTAATTCTGTGGTCTATTAGGCAACTGATGTCTATTCCCTTTATGTGCCGACCCGTTTCAAACCCGGTGTATTCGCTTGTCGGGTTCTCCTCAGGGCTCTGTCTTTTAGGTTTATCTGTTTTCCAGCTGTCGCCGGTCCGCAGGTATTGTTTTGTATTTGACTGGGTTTCTTTAACTTTGAACCTCGGATTGTCGGTTTTGGTCTTTTTATAATCTTCTGTTTATGTCCTGCTTTTAATGATAATGTTTATCCTTGCCTGTTGTTCACAGCCTGGTGTGTTTTGAATTTTCCACTTAGGCTGCAGTCGCCTTAGATTGACTAGGAAGTCACCGGAACGCCGCGAAATCAAGAGAACGACTGTAGGCCCGGAATGAAACTAGCCGCTTGACTAAACACACAGAGCGACTGCAGCCTAAGTGGGAAATTCAAAACACACCAGGCTGTGAACAACCGGCAAGGATAAACATTATCATTAAAAGCAGGACATAAACAGAAGATTATAAAAAGACCAAAACCGACAATCCAAGGTTCAAAGTTAAAGAAACCCAGTCGAATACAAAACAATACCTGTGGATCGGCGACAGCTGGAAAACAGATAAACCTAAAAGACAGAGCCCTGAGGAGAACCCGACAAGCGAATACACCGGGTTTGAAACACGTCGGCACATAAAGGGAATAGACATCAGTTGCCTAATAGACCACAGAATTAATTTATGGTTTATTTTGTATAAAAAACTTTGGTTGCATTAACTTGTTGTTTATTTAAACTTTGAGTGCAAAGTGTGACTCTTGTCTTTTCAAGAAAGCGTGAGCAGCCTAATATGTTGCTCTAAATGTTTGTGTACATATCAAAAAATATTCGTGTATATATAAATGGTGTATTTTTGTTGTAGAAATGTATTGTGTTTATGTGTAAATGAAGCAAAACGTCAAGTGTCCTTTTCATACATGAAATAGAAAAAAAACTTAAAATAATAAAACAAAAGGGTACGAGTGAAATATACCCAATTAACCCAGGAGTTTCACTTGGTTTTTTCCTCAAATTAGAGGACTTAAAGAAGTGTGTAGTTGGTAAATTGTTTTTATAACTACCTCCTTTGAGCAGCACATTTCTTGCAGTACAAGCATCTCTCAACTTCCACGCCATATTGCACAGAACCAGCATTTGTTTCTGGGACAACTCTGAGTACTTCAGAGGTGAAGGATTTAATGGAAAATTAAAATGATGTTCCATTGCTAGCTGATTCAGCAAGCAAAATCAGAGTAGACAGGGCCAGAACAGGGCTATTAATTTCAGTTCAATCCTTTCCACCTGAATCTTCTGAAGCACCATCTGCAGCGGAGAAATTAGAGGAAATGGATTCGGAATCTCTTCAGGCCAAAAATCGATAGAGCATTAAAACCACAGGCTTGTAGACACCATCTCTCCGCACACAAGAGGGGCAGAAGAGTGTTGGTTTGGAAGGCAAATAGGTGTAACCAAGGTTTGCTGCTTAGACTTTGATTTGTTGGTCACTGTCTGAACTTAATATCAGTTGCAATATTCTATCATCAGTATTGGTTCATTTGTTTTCATGAAAATTCAATTTTCCTGGGTTATACATCACTTTCAGGGATATTAAAAGTGTCTCGCACCATGTGCATAGAGAGTGGTCTATTTTGGTTAGATCCTTGATCTTTGTGTGGTATCTTGGTGATTGATCTGGGTTCTCTTCTCATCTCCTAATTGAGTTTTTTACTACCCTTCCTGTTGTGCAAACCCCATGCATGGCAGGCAGGATTGCTGTCAATGCTTTCCAGTTGGGGGAATGCTTTTTTCAGACTAGGACCAACTGCTCTTCAACTTCATTCCTTCCAGAATTGCTCCTCCACCCTAGGACTTGCACCCATTGCTAAAAACAGGGGAGCTGGGTATTGGAGGGGAATTATTTTTTGCAAGTTCTCTGGAACTATTTATCACTGAAGCGCCTGTGCAACCTTGGCTGACACTTGTACCTATTTCCTCTGAATTCTTTGTCACCTAGGACCAGAGATTCAACAAATTATGTAACATAGGCTTGAAATAATGTTGATACCACAACATCACTGCTGTCTGGAAGTTCATTCGCAAGGAACACCGCAAGTAGATAACCTCTTCCTTGAGTTGAAAAAGGCTCCAATGAATAGTATTTGTTGTGCTGGTTAAAGTATGGATGTCTGTAGGTTGAAGATGAAATCTACCACAACTGAACAGTTGCTTACTTTATTTACTCTGACTTCAGCCTTCAAAAAAGAAGAAATTAGCCAATCATAAAATATATGGGAATATTTGCACTGCTATCTACAATGCTACCAAAACATTCTTAAAGACGCTTGGTGTTGATGAAAGACCGAAAAGCAGCACTTTGAACAGGTTATCCTGCTTTCTCGATAGATCTGTAACTGTCTTATATATCCAGTGTAAAAAAAAATCTCCTTTTGAAACCAACAAAATTAAAGATGGTAGAATGGCCGTTTGAATGGAGTATAGGGACATAGTTGTTCAAAGTCTTCAACGCCAGAACTGGTCAAAGCATCCCGTCTGGTTTTGAAGCTAGAAACAGAGGGTACATGGAGATTATTCCATTTTGAGAGTGTGGCACTGAAATCATCACAGCTTTCTGAATGAGACGTATACTCCCTGAACAATAGTTTCGTTCTGGACCTCCATTTTGGGAAGACGTGCATTTCTGCACAGTGGCTCTGGAGGAAAAACTTTGAATTCTATAAAATAATCATCTCAGACAATTGGAAGGAGCCATTAGTCTTGTCCTATATATGTCCATTTTCCATTCAAGTTCTTTAACCTTCCTCCCACTAGTGGATTTCTTTAGTCATACCTGTGTTAGTTTCTACTGTAGTTGACTTGGTTTCAAGAGAGATATGTCAGACAGCATAGCCCCCAGGCCTCAGGACCAGCCTGTTATGTTATGTTATGTTAAATTGGTCTTCTATAGCGCACGGCTACTCCGATAGAGTGTCCCAGCGCTTTTATTAGCAACCAGAAAAAGACAAACACAGCACAACAAAAATAGGACCACAACAGAAGGAATAAAAAAAAGATCCAGCAATAGAAAGAAAGCGCACTAACGGGCAAGGAGCCATGTTTTAAGGCCCTTCCTAACAGCCAGTAGGTTAGATGTACTGCGTAGTGCCAAGGGAAGAGAGTTCCAAAGCTGCAGAGCACGCAACCTGAAAGAGCGGCCTCCAATGCGGGTCTTTTTTACTCGAGGAACCACAGCCAGGAACAGAGACTCAGATCTCAGAGATCGGGCTGGATGGTAAAAGGCAAGCCTCCTTTGGAGATATTGAGCTCCCGAGGCGTACAGAGCCTTGAGAGCCAGGGTCAGGGCCTTAAACACTATCCGCTTCCGGATAGGCAGCCAATGGAACGACTGCAATAGGCCAGAGACTCTGGCTCGCCTATGGAAGCCAAAAATGGCCCGCGCGGCCGTGTTCTGGACCACCTGCAAGCGTTGCAAAAGATACTCCGGCAGGCCAAGATATAGTATGTTGGAGTAATCCAATCTTGAACCAATTAAGGCCTGAACCGTAGTCCTCCTATGCTCTTCCGAAAGCAGGGGGAGGAACTTCCGGAGCATCCTGAGAAGGCCAAAGCAGGTTCCCGTGAGAGCCAGAACCTGGGATCTTAACGTCAGCCCGTTATCAATCTTAATTCCCAGGTTCTTAGCTGACTGGGACGAGTGCGCTGGAGGGAACATGTCAGCAGGCCACCATTCATGCCAATCTGGATCAAGTGGGCAGCCGAAGAAGAGTATCTCAGATTTATCTGAGTTGCACTTGAGGCTGTTAAGCTGGAACCATTTGAAAACAGCCCCAAGGCACTCGCGGATACTCTCTCCATCTCAGTCTTCTCCTTTCCTGCATGTAAAGAGGAGCTGGGTATCGTCAGAATAGGATACGATCTGGGCCCCAAAGGACTCCACCAATGCCGCCAGAGGGGTCATAAAGATGTTAAAGAGAGTCGGGCTCAACACGGAGCCCTGAGGGACTCCGACTCCCAAGGGCGGCATCTCGGCAGAGCTAGAAGAGACCCAGACCGTTTGTCGACGGTCAGCCAAAAAAGATCTAAACCAGCTGAGCACCGTCCCCCTCAGACCGATCTCATAAAGTCTGGCGAGGAGACCCTCATGGGGGACGGTGTCAAAAGCCGCCGACAAATCAAGCATGACAAGCATAGCTTTGCCTCCCGAATCCAGCGGCTCTTTAATGGCTTCGGACACCTCCAAAAGCGCCGTCTCGATGCTTAAGTTGGGGCGGAAACCAGATTGAGAGGAGTGTAGCAGATCGTGGGATTCCAAGAAGTTGGAAAGCACGATATGCACATGTTTCTCCAAGATCTTAACCAGTGCAGGGAGGAGAGAGATGGGCCTATAGTTGGCCAGAGCCTCAGGGTCAAGGCCAGGCTTCTTAAGGAGGGGAATGACCATTGCCTGCGTTCACGCCTGCGGGACCACCCCCCGACTCAAGGAAAGATTCAAGAGCAGGTTTGCCAAAGGATTTACGATAGCCGCCATTTTCGCCAAAAATTTGGGCGGGGCATGGGTCGAGAGGCGACCCGGATTTAAGATTGGCCATAAGTGCCAAAGATGAGGATGCTGAAAATGGCGGGAAGTCCGCCAAGACTGGACCCGAATGGGCCGATGGAACTGGCCCATCCTCGAGGCTGGGAGGAACATCGACCAGCCTCACGGGAAAAGAGTCCTGGATCAGCTTTATCTTGGTGGTGAAGAAATTGGCAAGGGCAAACACCCATGACTCAGAAGGGGCGGCCTGAGTCGAATTAGATCGTGGGGTCGTAAATTCCCTAACGATCGTAAAAATCTCCTTACAGGAATTGGCTGCAGCCTCAATCCTCCTGGCAAAATAGCCTTTTTTCTCCTGGAGGATTTCCCGGTGATAGGCTTTAACCGTTGTTCTGTAGACAAGCCTAGCATCGGAATCGTACTGTGACCGCCAAGCCCTTTCAGCCACTTTGCACCGCCTTCGGGAGTTCGACAGCGCTTCGGTGAACCAAGGGGCAGAGACCCGTTTAGATGTTGATCGGGGGGTGATCACAGGGGCTAGATCGTTCAGCCTGTCCGTCAGCCACGTCTGCAGGGACTCTAAATCTCTATCCAAATCACCCATAAAAGGGCAGGGATGGTCCAGAGATGCCTTGGCCAGCATCTCCGGAGTCACCCGGTGATACGCCCTGGATGCTGGTCCCTGATGCCTCAAAGCAGTGCCCGAAGGTTTCTTAGTGCACGGTACATAGAAGTTGGCCAGCCGATGATCTGACCAAAGCACCGGCAGCAAAGCCGTCACCTCTATAGGGGACGTGGAAAAGACCTGATCCAGGATGTGGCCCTTATCATGAGTTGGTCCAGAGAGATAGGGGATAAGGCCTAGGGGTGCCGTGATGTCCATCAATTTAATCGTGTCAGGGTCAGATCTCTCATCCATATGGAAATTAAAATCTCCGGCCAGTACGCAGTGCTCCGCTCTTAGGATCAGCGTCGACATTGTCGACTGAAGTTCCTCAAAGAAGGATCCAGCCGGACCAGGGGGCCTATAGACTAGGAGCCCTTTAAAGGATTGTTGAGGTGCCAGTGATATAGAGAAGGCAAGGGATTCAGAACCAGTGATGGCATCCATCGGATAATAGAACATGCAACGGATTTGTTCACCACGAGTGCCACACCCCCACCCCTCCCTTCCAATCTGTCTTGCCTAAAAATATTGTATTCTGGGGGGATTGCTGTGGCAATATCGGGATTAGACGACTCTCCTAACCATGTCTCTGTCAACATCAGGCATACCGGTTTTTCAGTAGCAAGGAGATCAAAGATCTCCTGGGCATGTCTGCGAACTGATCTGGTGTTTAAAAGTAAGCAAAGATGCTTCACACTGACCGCCTCCCTGGTCGCTATAGTGGGCGGGGCACTGGCCGGGAACCAGCCGCAACCCGGACATTTCCTCTTGCCCCTATATCGACCAGGAAAAACTCTGCCTCGAAAGAGACTCCTGAAGTACCTAGAATAGATGTCTTTGTATGAATGATTTTTCATCTAATGGAACTCTGAAGGGTATAAGAATCTTCATTTACCTTGTCAATTTCTGGAGGAACCCGTTTTGGTGTGGACCAAACAAAGTAGAACTAAGGAGGGGCAGATAATGAATACAGATTCTCTGGATTGTGCTCAGCTTCATCCACAGCAATATTCTTGTTGCCATAGATGTGTCAGCCGCCGTCGCCATTGTGTCAGTGATCCGACTTTTGATACTAAGGTAAACAATATTATTTGACACAAATATTGTGTCAAAAATATCAGTTACCAAAATATTGTGTCCCTATACTTATAATGGTGAGTACAAAAATATCGGGAATATAGTATCAATTCACACTTATATTAAAAACATTCAAAAATATATATTTTAATATATACTTTGAAGTGGCATATCATAACATTTTTGATATATAACTTAAATATTAGTGGCATTTATCTATTTTACATTATAAACACACATGTACAAATTATTAAATGTACTACTATAAAAAGCATATATATATATATATATATATATATATATATATATATATTCACTGAAAAAACCATAGGTTATAGACCATATATAGTTAGAAATTTACATTTAAAAAACCATTGAAATTCAATGAAAAAACCATAGGTTATAGACCATATATAGTTAGGAATTCGCATTTACAAAACCTTATTTTACTCGCACAAAACCATTGAAATTCCATATATAGTTAGTTGCACTAACTATATATCGCGCACCCGCAATCCACTGCTGATGATGTCACATATTACATCATTCATGACATGGTCAGTGACATCACTGATGACATCTCAAATGACATTACTGTTGACATCACTGATGACAACATCCAGTGACTGTATGTTTCTGTAAAGTTAAAATATGTCTTACATATTGAAGAATGAGTGGATGTATAAGTGTCTGGATGAAGGATTTAGTAGGTGCATGACTGACTGTATGAGTGAGTGATTAAATGTGTCTCACTGAGTGCATGGGTTAGTGACTATCTAAACTGTCTTAATTTGTGCATCATTATGTCTGTTGTTCTGTAAACTGTTGCATGTGTTGATAAGTAGCTATATGAGTAACTATATGGGTTATTGATTGGTTGCCCAAGTATTTGTATGGGATACTGAGTGTGTGTGTGGGTGGCTGGGAGGTGTATGACTCTGTGCATAGATGTGTGAGCAGTTGATTCACTAGATGTATGGTTTCAAAAGTGCATGTGGAAACAGCTGTATGGGCGGTTGACTGTGTGCATGAGTGTATTGGTGAGTGAATGGATATCTCAGTGCTACATGTCAAAGTAAGTACATATGTAAAACACAGTACATGTGAGAGTTGACATATATAAATAACTGTGCATAAGAGCCAGTGAATGTGTGAGTGGCTGTATGGATCATTGTGAACTTGTATCAGGGATTGTATAAGAGAGTTAATATGTGTTAGTATATGTTTGAATAAGTAAAGTTTGTATAACTGTATAGTTGAGGAAATGGAGGTGTGATTGATTCTTTGATTGACTGACTAGGTGTGTGAGTAACTCCATGGATGAGTGACAGTCTGTGAGTGTCTGTTTACACTGATTGTATCTAAGGTTATATTAGAGTCTGAAGAGGTTCATCGTATTATCACATGAATGATATCATCAGTGATGTGATCAGTAATGTCAAATGAGATGTCATCAGTGATGTCATCAGTGATGTCATTTGAGATGTCATCAGTGATGTCATCAGTGATGTCACTGACCATGTCATGAATGATGTAATATGTGACATCATCAGCAGTGGATTGCGGGTGCGCGATATATAGTTAGTGCAACTAACTATATATGGAATTTCAATGGTTTTGTGCGAGTAAAATAAGGTTTTGTAAATGCGAATTCCTAACTATATATGGTCTATAACCTATGGTTTTTTCATTGAATTTCAATGGTTTTTTAAATGTAAATTTCTAACTATATATGGTCTATAACCTATGGTTTTTTCAGTGAATTTCATTGGTTTTTTAAAAGCTAACATCTGTAGCTGTAAAATGTATTATTCTTTAAATCCCAAAATATATATAGATATTTATTGATAATTTTTTTAAAATATTTTTTTCTTCGCTTCTAGTTCGCGAACCGGGAAGCTTTCCGTTAGCTCATCTTGATGCCGCGATCTAGTCCGCGAACCGGTCAACGTTACGTTAGCGGAACAGTGACGCGTCGCGGAAGCGCGACATATCACGTTATCGCGTAATGCGTCTAATGACGCGTCGCGTTAGCGCTCCCGGAAGTGCTCCGGACCGCGGTCCAGAAGCGATCTGGGACGCGGCGCGCGCCGCGTAACGTAAGCGGAACAGGTCATGTGACTTGTTTATCAAACTTCTCATTGGTTCATTTCACTTTTGGTTTCCAAATGATGTATGACTAGGTCATGTGACCTAAAAATAACACTTTTCATTGGCTCAGAACTTTTGTTCTCCCCAAATCATGTAAACCCCTCCTTATTTCCTCACTCTGACTTTCATCTTGGTGAGAGAAAGACCATTTATCAGAAGATCCACAATGGCTTCCATTCTTGCTGCAGCTGGTGCACCCCCACCACCACCCCCACCTCCTCATAAGAAGAGAGGACCACCTACACAAATTATGACTAACAGAGAGGAGGAAGATGAGGAAGAAGAAGAAGAGGAGACAGAGGAACAACAATTTGTTGATGAGTTGCCCCGGGTTTCCAAACGAAAATCCAGTTTCATATGGCAGTTTTTCACCATCCCTCCTGGAACAAAGAAAGTGAATGCAAAATATGCCACCTGCCTCATCTGTGATCACACATTGTCGAGAGGCACAGAAAAGAAGTACAGTATGGGGAACTATACAATGCATCGTCACATGAGCAGGTGGCATCCCTTGAACTACAGCCGGGCTGAGTTAAGGGATCTTGTAGACAATCCGACGGCAACTCCTGTGGCAAGATCTACATCCACATTGTCTTTGACGGGAAGAGAGGCACAAGAGACTGTGCCAAACATCCAACCTAACTTCCAGCACATAAAGTTATCTTGTGTTTACTGTGGTGAAATGCTGTCATATGGCAACATGAGTGTCAACCTCATGAACATTGCATATGAAAATCATAAATGCCCTAATGCACCCAAAAAGTAATTTTCTTTTTTTTGCTCCAGTTGAGCCGTTTTGAAAGCCTGTTTTTTGTTGTCTCCCCTCCATAAAAAAAACAAAAAAAACATAAAACAGTTCTAAAAATACAAAAAAATCAAAAAATGTTCAAAAAATAAAAAAAAAATATAAAACACCAAAAACAAAAAAAAACAGTTCTTTTCAGAACTACCTCCCCTTTCAAACAAAATTGCTAGAATGTTTATCACTCTGGCAAGCTCTATTTCTTTTGGTTCGCTTCAAGTTCGCTGACCGGTTCGCGAACTTTAAGCGAACTAAAAAAAATATTTTTTTAAAAAAAAGAAGAGTTAGTATAAGGGAAGTAATCAGAGAATAATGTAAAAAGAAAGACAGCTAGAGAGAGTAAATGAGAGATAGTGTCAATGACATCATCAGCAGTGCATTGCGGGTAAAAAGAGTGGAAAACATTTACCTTATAATTCTTGTTACCTTTTTTAAATATTTTTTCATACTTTCAATCTGTAAAACAAAGAACAAACATTTCAAAAAATATTAAAACATGTATTTAAAAATTAGAAAAGACAAGGGAAAAGGTTCAAAAACAAACAGTTTTTCAACAACTTTGACATTTACAGAAGTCTCTGCTTCTCTACGTTCACTACACAATCCTAAAGATATATATTCGAAAGAAACTGTATCTTGATGTTGCTGAACTGAGGCCTATTTTGGAACATGATGTTTTTCTTGCACTGCTAATGTCTCACAATAGTGATGCAATAGCAGCGCAAAAAAGATGTAAAGCCATAAAAAAATTGTGTCTAACATTGTAAATGATTGTTTTAGGATGCAAATAAGATGTGTGCTTTCAAGAGCTTTCTTTGAGGTGAGGCCTCTTTTTTTTATAAAAAAAAAAACACTACCCAGAAGTACAGCACTCTAAGCATTAAAATTGATATTTACAGAACTCAGCTTACCCATATGTACCACACATTTCTAAATGTATATCATAAGGACAAAAAGCATAACATTAATTATACATGTTAAATGGTTTATTTTTGCTGTTCTCAGAATGTATCAAATTTCACTTAAATCAGTGACTTGAAGGTATTCATCATGTAACAGCGGGGGAAAAAAAACACAATCAAAATGACTGTGTTTAAAAAACCCATACAACCTAAGAAATCTGATTTCAAAACTTCTTAAAATTAACTTACTTTCAATGACGTGAAACGATCTCCTATAAACAGCATCCACTCTGTTGTGCTTTAAATATTTTCAGCCCGCCACTTTCTGAAAGAAAACCTCCATCGATACGTGAAATATGTTACATAGAAAAAAAACTTCTCTCATTATATCACATGTTTCCACTAGGCCAAATCATGTTGCCGCGATTCGCAAATCTTGTAATTCTTCCAATCAAATCCCGACATTTTCTATTTTCGCAACTTTCAAAAATAAAATATTTGAGATTATTTTCACAATCCTGGACTACTAATATCTTACTCTTCTTTGTCACTCATGTTCTCCTTTTCCTATGACACTGATACTGCTTACTATGAAGCAGACTTACTTGCATCAGGTTTATATAGTTGAATTTTTAATCGAGACAGCATTGCAGACTTACATTCCCTCTACTTAAAATTTTGGTTTTAAAAACACCAGGTAAGAATTTTTAAGGTCAAACGGCAATTTTTTTTTGAACGTTACAACAGAATCATTACAGAATGACCAGCCGTTTCCAGACTTTAAGTAAGCTGTATAATGTCCTGATGTAGTTGATGAACCATCGTGATAGATAATTGCTACAGTAACAAAAGTCCTCCCTGATATTGACAGCTGAGAAGCCACAAAATTTTTTATTAAAGTTGACAATTTTGTTCCATCAGGCCTACATCGTTGCATCATTAAAATGACATACTGGCCATATCTACGTATAAGTAATGTTGACATCATATCACATTTACATTGGCTACACTCCATGTTGTGATCCGCTGCATTTACTAGCTTATTAAAGGAGACTGATTTACTGTCTGGCAAAGTTAAATATATAAATCTTTCTGAGTCTACACTAGTAGTACTTGATACCATACAGTTCTCGCAGTCATGCTGCCATTGATAAGAAAGCCCAAACAGGTGATCTACATCTACACCCTCAACTTGCAATATATCAAGCATATACATTAAAAACTCCTGACAATCTTGCTGATTATTTTCAGAGAAGTCTGTTTGACCTGAACATTCATCTAACAGATAACGAACTTCAGACACACTTTCTACTTTTGTTCGATCAGTGCTACATTTCTCGAAAACAGAATTCAACAAACAGCAAAAAATTTGTTCAGAATTCAACAGAATCTGTTCTTTTAAACTCTCTAGTGAAAAGAGAACATTAACCACTACATTTGCATAGCAGTTGACACCAGAACTGTTTTCAAATTGAAAACCGACAACATCTTCAACAGAATCCACTTTCTTTCTGCTAACAACTTTCGGTTCATTGACTTTTAGTCTTTTTGCAACAACCTCCCTACTATTACTACTATTTCTACGTTTCCGGCCTACCACACGTTTCTCAAACAAAGGATATTGAGGCAAATGTGGCGCATACTCTCTTCTTAACCTATTGTATTCCTTAACACAATCTAGATCCGCACAAATGTTTGTGACATCACAGTCAATCAAGTACAATCCCGATAAAGTTCTAACTCGCGACAATGCCACATATGCCATACCCTCCTTGAACACTGAACTGCCAATATTCACCAATGCACAGTCTACACTTAAACCTTGCGATTTATGGATTGTCACCGCATATGCCAAGCAAACAGGAAACTGTTTACGGCGAACATATAAGTCTTTAACAAGCAAAAACCTAGCAGAACAACGAGCAATTTTCTGTACTTCCTCAATGCCATCAAATTTAATTCGTAAAAATTCTATTCCATCTCTATTTCTGTATTTCTCAAAATCAACAACATTACCCATTGATCCATTTACCAGACCTCTTTCTACATGTAAATTCCGTCTCAAAATGATTCGGCAATTTAAACACACATTCAGAGTCTTTTCAAAACCCGCTGTCTTAGATATAGTCTTCTCTAATGAATCCAATTTTGATTTCAAATTATCTGACAAAATAATTGTTGATCCCATATGCTCTAATTTGTCGATAGCTTCAAGTTTCACAATCTCTTGCTTTTCTAAATTCAACATTTTGTTGTTGAAGATGGCACATTCTGCAAGAGTTGGCATGAGACATATCCCGGATTTCTTCTCAGTAATTTTCTGAAAAATATTCTCAGGCACAATCTCTTGTTTGGGATACAAATTTGACAGTAACCGTGCATTTAAAGCTTCTTTCCCATGCTCGGTCACTTTTCCAATTCTAATATCTTGTAGAATATTCTTGTAATCTTCATCCTTTGCCTGACGCATATTTTGATGCAGTTCAGCATAATTGAAGTTTAACCATATATTGACGTTGCCAATGCTCCCTAGGCACTTCCTGGTATCTTCATGCGTGAGTATTTTGAACACAGGTTGACCTTTTACTGGTGTCAGCTGTAGAAGATCTCCGAAAACAATAATGTGTTTCCCACCAAATAAGACATCATATTCAGTTTTAAGTACTTCTTGCATTCTCAAATGCACAAAGGCAAGCATGACATTGGAAACCATGCTTACTTCGTCAATGATAAGTAGTTTCATTTTCCTCAAGACTCTTGAAACTTCACAGCAAGCATCTCCAGATAACTTGTTGTATTGTAATTTGTTGTCATGCTCCACCGGCAGCATCAATAGACGATGCAAAGTAATACCTTTAATGTTATGTGCTGCCAGTCCAGTAGGAGCGGTGACAACACAAGACAGCGATGACTCAGTCCTTTCCTGCAAATAACAAGAGATTGCTTTAATGAGGAAACTTTTTCCAGTTCCCGCTTCTCCACTCACGTACAGTCGGACAGGCTTCAACGACGTACACGAGCACTCTTTCTTCTCATGACTTAATCCGTGCTCAATTTCCTTGGTAACTTCATCATATATTTTCCTCTGCTCAACGTTGAGTTGTTTTTCCAAGTCTTGTAAGTTAACTGAATCCTCCTGAGCATGTGCCATGGCTCTTTCTACTTCATTCATAGCAGTGGCAGCTTCATTTTCGATAATAGGTCCTCCAAGTGGATCTTGACTCAATGAAACAGAACTCTGACTGTCCTGAGAACTGTCTCTGGCAATCTCGGCTGCAATCGTTGCTTCCTGCTCAATTTCCAAAGTTAGCATTTCTTGATATTTAGAAAAAGCAGGACATTCTATGGACTCCTTGGCTGCATTGAAAGAGTCTTCGTAACAGAGGAAATCTCCAAGCAGTTCCTCTTCTGCACGCCAAGGCTTGAAAAGTTGCAAAAGTGCTAAATAGAAAAACTCCTTTTTTTCTGGAGATTCGCCACTTAATTTTCGATGGTTTACTAATTGGCATTTTCTTTGCTTGACCAGGCATCCCTCACTTCCAATTACAGCATACACTCCTTTCTCAATATCTTCTTTGATGTTCCTCTTGAATATATAATTTTGGAGAACCTCATATAGACAAACATTCTCAAGGTGACTGCTTCGATTTGGATAATATGTATCCAACATGTTGGTCTTCAAAATGTCGGTACTGTTTGGTTCCTTTACTGCCAAATACTCAATTTCCCGAACAGGTTTTAGAACTCGATTTCGCGTTGCAGCAAGACCAAGACTCGCCCAAACGAGACTCCTGGATTTGGCATAGAGACTTGCTGAAGACAATCGATCAGAACATTCGTAAGCTCCGATTTCTCGATGCGACAACATCTTCAGACTGAAACTGTACAACTTCTTGCTGAGGCTCTTTTCATGGGAAATGTCCTCCCACATATCCTTCAGTTCGGTCTTTTCTTTTTTGGTGATGTAAGATGTCACATACCGAGCCACTGCCATACAGTTGTCAGCCACAAACTGTATATCCATGTTCGCATTCCACATGGACAAAATCACTGGGTTGTAGTCATTGATGTACTTGGACTCTTCGTTCCTTTTCAAATTGTATGTATTCTTGGGTGATTTCCTCGTCACATTATGTCGCAGCGAAGACATCAAACTGTTCACTCTTCCTTTAGAAATCACCGGTCGTGGAAAGTTGAAACGACATTTGGTGTAGAACTTGTCCTTATTTCTGAATTTACGACGACAGTACTTCCCACAACGATGGCTTTGGAAACGTAGAACTTGTTCTCTTAGACTTTTCTTCTCCGTTGCGTTTGGAACAGCACATGTAGAATACTGTTCGATGAAATTCATCACTAAGTCATCCGGATCTGTTCCAAATTTAGGTGCATCCTTGATCCACAGCAACATATGTATATGAGGGGCACCTCTTGCTTGATACTCCTTTCTCCAGAAGAAATCCAACACCTCTCCAAGAGGTGGATTCTTTTTATTTGTGATGAAAGACATCATAGCTTCAAATCTATCATTGAAGTACCTGCATACATTCACAGGATCCAAAGAACACAGTTCTCCAGGTGTCTTGAATTCAATGTTTTCAATATTTCCATTTGCCTCTCGTAGAAATTCAAGTAAGTCATCCCAGCCATACTCGGCACAGCTCAGAGTGAGGAACCATGTCGGAGTTCCTAAGTTCCTCAGCATACATTTTAAATCACCATGACGACGGTACCAGTACTCATTAGTACCACGCTGACACGCCATGAGATTAATTAAGTGAGAATCCAAAATACTGTCTTGGACATTGACTTTATGCATAAAGTCACTTGCCGAGATGTTTCGCATCTGTATACCACTTTTTAAGATGTGGTTCACTGCATATGAAAGTCCAGACAGATCGCTTTCAAACAGGAGATGAAACAAATAGGGAATGCATTGCCGAAACCTAGGATCTTCTGCATACAATCGTAAAGTCCGGTATTCAGACGCAGGAATTTCACGAGGTCGCTCATCATATCTTCCTCCTTGACCTGTCGGAAATAGCTGTGGGAAACACCGAGCTTCCAAACTTTCCTCCCAAACACTAATGGGACTCCCTTTGGCTTGTTTCATTTGAAACAACTCAATAGCATTCCCCATGACTTCCTTGGAATGCAAAGGATGAACACTATAATGTTCATATATTTCTTCACTTTTAGAGGCCTCTAGTTTCTCAATTTGGCCAGCACACAAATCGCTATCCTCTTCATCACTTACTTCCTCTTCTGCAACATATACATTCTTATAGTACTTATTATTTTTCTTCAAATACACTGTTGCCTTTTTGACTTTCCTAACATCCACTAAATCTTGCCATATTTTCTTATTCTTTGTCGGAACCCCATTAACCAAGATAACCAGAGGTTCCTCTTCCACTTTTTCTATTCCAATTGTGTTAATGTTTTTGTTCAAATCTAGAGGCAAATAAACAACTCTTCCCTTTAATCCTCTCTGTAAATCTGCTGGAGGCAACTTCCCTGTCTTTGGCTCCATTCTTACAATAGCCTGAAAGGGATGGATACTTTGAATCAAAATAGATTCATAAGTATTTAAATCCTTCAATTCAGATGGAATTTCAACCAATTCCAGATTATTATGAACTGCCCTAGCAGGCATCTGGTTTTGATTTAATTTATTACAACAATAAGTACACACACGTTGATCCGATCCTAAATCAAAATAATTTTCTACCATCAAGTATGTGGCTAAATCCTTCCATTCACTATTATTTTCCCTTTCACTTTTTGCATATAAATCCACTACCTTAGTCTGATTCTTATAATAAGTGCGTCGACAACATACACAAGTGAAATTAGGCCTCTCACTTGATTTCATCTGAAACGTGGCAATTTCCTTCTGAAAATTATCTGTACTGGAAACCTGTACATTATCTTCCACATTACCCTCTACTTCAGGGTCAATTTGAACATTCTCATCTTTACTACCAAAGTAACAAAACTCAATTTCTTCACAAAGATTCTTCACATCTATTTCAGAACCATGCAAAAGAGCAGCACATAACTGTTTAAGCATAATTGCTGGACTCTTAGCATAATACAACATTCTCACTAAATTTCTCACTTTATTATGATGCACTGCTAGCATCCTGAAATGATGAAAAACACTCTGGCATACTCTCCTGGAAAGACAAGCCAGTGAATGACCACGCAAACCTGTCATTTGTCTCACTCTGCAAGGATCTAAATTTTGCAACAACTTCATTTTCTGCTTCAAACTTTTCTTATTAAATGTCCGTATAAAATCACAAAGCAAATTGATGGAAACCTGTCGCACACTGCAAATAGAACTACACTTCCAAATGTACACAGGACCCTTAGGACGTCTTCCTAAAACCTCATCACTTAGCGCCTCTTCTGTCTCTGTTGTCACAAGTTGTTCTTTTTCAACTGGACAACCATCCTTCACTTCATAAGCTCGACCACTGATGTCAACTGCATGCACCAAATCATTATCCTGAAAATAAGTCTCTTCATTAAAAAATGCCTCAGAACTTGAACTATGCATCCATTCTCCGGAAAAAACTTCACAAAAGTTAGTACGATTTACTACTCTCTTCCATCTACTTTTTGTTTTGAAATCAGAAATTACCTTGCTTAGTTTCCTAATTCTATTGATTACCAAAATAAACAACTTTCGCTTGATTTCAAAAGCATGATCAATAATTTTCTCTACATTTTTCTTCTTCCTATAAAATGCCGCTTTCTGTTGGCCTTTCTTTTTAATATTTTTCAATAAATTAACTAATATCCTATTACGGAACATTCGTTGTCGAATGTCCCTAAACTGTTGTTTCCTTCTACTATCATGCACAGAGTTATCTCTTCCTCTACCAGTAACATTTGTGATGTGTCTCTCCTTTCCATTTAAATTACTTTTTTTTTGGTGAACAGACACATTTTTTTGTGCAAAATTTTTTTTACTACAAATATTTCTTAAGAATGATTTCGTGCTCTTACCCGGCCCTTTCTTGGTGTTTTGACAAGTATTTGGGGAAGAGGACTGCTGCAATAAAACATCATCCTGCTGTCTTTGACGTTTTCTAGCCTTTCGTATTCGACTTCTGGAAGGCATTTTCCAAACTATGAAAGAATCTGCAGTTGAATCTGTGAAAAAATATAATATAAAATATTATTAACCACTATTACCAAACAGTAAATAAATAACAGTCATCTAAAACTTAATGCCGTACTAATTATTTAACATAGCAAATATTTTCCACCAGCACTGCATCACAAAAATGACACTCAATGGTACAAAACAGGCATACAACACTCATAAATCACTCCCTAATATTTTAAATCATTAATTCAGGATGACGATAAGATGTAGCCTATCTAAAGGTTTGTTTAGGCCCA
Organism: Lissotriton vulgaris; assembly: GCF_964263255.1. Taxonomy (NCBI): domain Eukaryota; kingdom Metazoa; phylum Chordata; class Amphibia; order Caudata; family Salamandridae; genus Lissotriton; species Lissotriton vulgaris. The sequence continues at coordinate 1,412,732,967 of NC_141687.1, forward strand.
GATCTTTGGACTGGGGTGAATGTGTGTCATTGATCCACATTCAGTCCATCACCTGTTTTGTTTATTTGAGGTGAGGCCAACACATGGTTGCAGATAAGATTTTCACTGAAAAAAAACCAAGGTAAAAAAACATGTGAAGGCCTACCAATGAAGTAAATCATTAAATGAAAACCAATACATTTCTGGGAATATGCACTACTAGTGCTTCATAAGATGTTTTGGGTCATATTTATAAGTTATTTGAGTATCTAGTATGCTATTTTACATTCTTCATGGTGCAAATTTATTGTAAATACGCTCCCACCTGCGGTTGGCAAATTTAGATTTTGATTATGGGAGTTAGATAGGCATGTTAATAATTTCCCAAAAATGGTATATAACCCCAAACAACCTTTGTAGCAAATGCTCTTAGCCATGTTATCCACCTCCCATTGGATAACATGGCTAAGAAGTGCTTGCAAATGTGATAAAAAAAGGCCTGCAATGCATGAATATCGCAGAAAAATCAGCGATATTCATGCATTTTCCAGCAAATGCTCTTAGCCATGTTATCCACTTCCTATTAAATAACATGGCTAAGAACTGCTCAGGGCACCATGAGGAACGCTTTCCATTTAAAAAGGGAAAAATAACATCAAAGACACTAAAATGCCTTCTAAATATGAACCCAAACAACCTATGAAGCAATGTGGAAAAAACTGCCGCAATGCATGAATATAGCAGAAAAATCAGCGACATTCATGCATTTTCCAGCAAATGCTCTTAGCCATGTTATCCACTTCCTATTAAATAACATGGCTAAGAACTGCTCAGGGCACCATGAGGAACGCTTTCCATTTAAAAAGGGAAAAATAACATCAAAGACACTAAAATGCCTCCTAAATATGAACCCAAACAACCTATGAAGCAATGTGAAAAAAAACGGCCACAATGCATGAATATAGCAAAAAAATCAGCGATATTCATGCATTTTCCAGCAAATGCTCTTAGCCATGTTATCCACTTCCTATGAAATAACATGGCTAAGAACTGCTCAGGGCCCCATGAGGAACGCTTTCCATTTAAAAAGGGAAAAATAACATCAAAGACACTAAAATGCCTTCTAAATATGAACCCAAACAACCTATGAAGCAATGTGAAAAAAAACGGCCACAATGCAAGAATATAGCAGAAAAATCAGCGATATTCATGCATTTTCCAGCAAATGCTATTAGCCATGTTATCCACTTCCTATTAAATAACATGGCTAAGAACTGCTCAGGGCCCCATGAGGAACGCTTTCCATTTAAAAAGGGAAAAATAACTTCAAAGACACTAAAATGCCTTCTAAATATGACCCCAAACAACCTATGAAGCTCTAACAGTACATATCCTGAAATTTAATTCATTTCAAAATTCGTTTTTAAACACAGCATATAAATCAATTGTATACCTGCATTCATGAAGAAATAACTAAAAATGTCCTTCAGACACATGAAAGTGTTTTCTGGAATGCCCTAGCACCATTTTTGGGACACTATTAACATGGCTAGGTAACTCCCATAATCAAAATCTAAATTTGCCAAGCACAAGTGGGAGCGTATTTACAAGACACTTGCCCCATGAGGAACACTTTACATTTTAAAAGGCGAACACAACATCTTAGACACTCAAATACCTTATAAATATGGCCCAAAACAACCTATAACGCTCTAGCAGTACATATCCAGAAATGTAATTGATTTCTTAAATCGTTTTTAAAAGCAACATATCTGTTTCAGCTTACATAACAGACCATGAAATGGCCTCCATGTATTACAATATCTTGTGTTACTGCATGCCAGAATGTTACACCAAATATGCAATTATAATTTCTCTATGAAACTAATTCTATTAGTATATCACTAGAGACAAAACCACATTTTAAAAACACAGCTTTCTTCATCATTTTCTCCTTAAATCATACTATTCTCTATCTAAATTAAATAAATCTTTTCTCACCTTAGCAAATATTTTTTGAGTTTTGAAAACAGTCTCAGAAATACACCAAATTGTCTTCAGCAGAAGAAAAAGGATGCACTCCAAAGGCTGCAGCTATTGAAAGCACAGAAATACAGATATTCTTTTCACATATCTCTCATATTAGCCAATCATACCTCTTCCCTCACTTTTTTCAAATCAAAACCCTTCCCCCCTCTGCCCTGTCTGCCTTGTTTCCATAGCAACCACCTCCTGGAAGACCTCTCATGTTTGCAAATTCACAAAACAATGTTTCAATTGAACTCTGAACTCTCACTGCACCTGCGTATCCAGTGCAATCTTTCATTAATTGTTTCTTCCTTGACCATTCAAATTACATCTTTCAAAGAACACATCCATGCACCCTAACTTTCTTTTTTCCGAAATGGAAATGCACCAATCACTGCTAATGAATCATTAGCATAGTAAAACCACAGTTTTTTTTCTTTAGATACTCCTACTGTTTCAACTGCCCTTTCATTACCACACTTCATCTGACTGCAGAACAACCTTCTTCCACCATGTTTAACGTCTGGATTGTTGGACATAGTTACATCCACTGGGCTCAAAGGTATGCTGAGAGCAGAAATTTACACAACCTCAATTTACAAGATGTGGAAATTAACTGGTTGGGCCAAAGAGGATTAAAATGTCACCAATTGATTCCATTGGTGAAAACCTTTATGCATTTGCCAAAACCTGACCTGTTAATAGTGCACTGTGGAGGTAATGATTTGGGCACTTTGACAGGGGTAGGTCTGGAAATGCTTTTAAAGGACACCTTGGCGCAATTAATGGCACTTTTTCCTCAAACTGCCTTGGTATATTCCAATATATGCCAAAGACAGAAATGGAGGTGGTCCAACCAATTTTGTCCACAAATTGAGAAAGCGAGGAAGCATGTAAACAAATCTGTTTCAGCTTACATGAGAGACCATGGAATGGGCTCTCTGTACAACAACAACTTGCGTTACTACATGCAAGATATCTACAGAGGAGATGGAGTTCACTTCTCAGATGAGGGCAACAGAATTTTCATTCTGAATTTAAGACTGTGCATTGGTACCTACTTATAAGTACCTAAATGTACCATAAACCCAAAAGCTCTTCTCAGAGCTACCCTACATCTGATCACTCACAATTATTATTTTTCTCTAACTTTTTTCACTAATTTTCCACAAAATTCGCTCCCCGGAGCGCTACCCGGTTCGCTAACCGAAAGCTAACCTCGCGGAATTTTTTTAAAAAACATTTTTTTTCCCGCACATATAAGCCTCCTCAGCCACGCTCAGAAAACCTAGGGGGTCAAGATAAGTCTACCATGACCCCTTCTACCCATTCTAAACATTATTTGCCCTCCATCTTGTATCTTAATGCGAACGAAACACAAAATGGTGGACTCCCGTGACGCTTAAGGTTCGCTAACCGGGCAGCTTCCCGGAAAGCGGTCCTAAAAAAAGGCGGGAAAGTAATTTACAGAAAAACGACTAGAGACACTCTCACCAAATATAGATTAGCTCATACTACATAACAATCCCTTCCATTCTCACAAATTTCATTGAAATTCCATTTAGCCATTTAGCCTGTAGACCTCTCCAAGTACCGTGAGGTCAATTACTTCACAAAACACATCTGAATTGTTGGAATTGACAACCAATGAAAATGTTACTTTCATTTTCTACTTTTATTACCTGACATTTGATTGGTTATATACCTGTATATATATAAAGGGAGAGAAGGAAACACAGCCATTTTGACTACTACTTCTTGTTGTACCTCCTATTTCAAAAGCTTCAAAAAACTTCAACTTCTTTGTGAAGGTAAGTTATAATTTAATATATTGTGCACTATGACTTAATATAGTAGACTTTTTCTGCTAGATATACACTATCCCTCTGTAGTAGTAATGTATTTAGATAGACTTCTCTGTTATAGTTATCAATGGAGTAAGGCTTGTCTTGGTTAAATCACATACACTTTTTTATAGTCCTATTTCCACTCTCATACTATACACTGCCAAAAGATAAATTCACTGATAAAAACTGCCTATCTAAAATTAATCCCAACAGTGCCCTATCTCTACTAATATATATTTTCTTATTCAAAATTTCAGGCAAAATGGAAGGCGAACAACAAGTTTCATTTTCGATTGAAATGAAGGAGAACAGCCAAGACAAACTTGATGACTTTATGGATGACAGTAGAGACCACGAACTTCTACAATGTGTTGAAGCAGTAGACAACTTGCTTCAAAATGAAAAACAATTACACCCTATAATAAATTATGACATTTCTGACAATGAAATGTTAGAAAATTTAATAAAATATGAAACACAATCATAATAAAAAAATAAATAAACAAAGAAAACAAAAAAAAACAAGAAAAACAACAAACAATTAACATACAGTATTAGAAAAGTCTTTCATTCTTTTATCCATAAAGTTCGCTGCCCAGAAAGCTATCCGGTTCGCGAACTTGGCGCTTACCACGCAAAAAAAAATTTTTTTTTTTGGACCCTCTAGGCCCTTTTAAAACCTCCACATAAAACCTAGGGGGTCAACGAGGATCTACTATGCCCCCTTATGGTAATTTCCCCCTTTGTTTTGGCCTCCTCTTGTCTCTCGATCCTACCGAGAGACAAGATGGCGGCCGCTCCGGACTGTTTAGAATGTTGACAGACACCGGAGGGCCAATCAGCTTCTCATCGCAAAGTTCCGTTACGCGAAAGGTTCGCTAACCGGATAGCTGCCCGGAGCGCTGTTACAGATATATATCTTGATTTAAACGTTAATTTCTCAAAATCCATTGAAGCACATATATTGAGACCTAGCAAAGGCACATCGGGCTAACAGTCCCTACAATTTTGCCAAATTTCGTGAAAATCCATTCAGCCGTTCGGGCTAAAAGTGAGTCCAACCGCCCTATGGAAAATAACATGGGAAAAACGCGTTTTGGGACCCCCCTTTTTTCTCGGCCCCCCCTTGACGAACCCCCCCCAAATTTCCAGGAGCTGCTCAGAAACAAAATGTGCCATTTTCCTGAAAATTTCAGCCAATTCCGTCCACAAACGCCAAAGTTATTAGGCATAGAATTTTCAAAAGTCCCATAGAGAAAAAATCCTAACTATATATACCTACTGGCGACCGCCAGTAGGTAATATATATATATATATATATATATATATATATATATATATATATATATATATATATATATATATATATATATATATATATAACCTACTGGCGGTCGCCAGTAGGTAGTTATAGTTAGGATTTTTTTCAATGCAAAATCTCAACATTCTATTGGGAATAACTTTGGCGCCGGTTGAGGAATCTGCCTGAAAATTTCCTCAAATTTGTCTTGCGGCGCTTCGGTCCTTCCCTTAAAGTTTGGAGGGGATTCGTCAAACGGGGGCCAAGATAAAACGGGGGTCCCAAACGTGTTTTCCCAATGTTAATTTCCATGGGGCGGTCGACCTCACTTTTAGCCCGAACGGCTGAATGGATTTCCACCAAATTTGGCAAAATTGTAGGGACTGGTAGCCCGATGTGCCTTTGCTATGTCTCAAGATATATGCTCCAGTGGTTTTTACGAAAATTAACTTTGAAAAAATATATTGGGCTACATTGGGCTATATATATGTTAGAGCCCAAATGTAGCCCAATGTACCCCAAAGATGGCCACCAGAGACAAAAAAAACAAATGTAGCCCAAATATCAGCCAGATGTAGCCCAACTATAGCCCAATGACAGAATGTCCCAGAGTGTTCTAAAGAACAACTAGAGCGCTAACAGTCTTACTTATGACAAAAGTATGGCACACCTGAAGTCATCTTGATTGGAATAAAGTGTTAACACTTAAAACATTTCATTTGCAAAGGAACAAAATGAGGGGGTTCATTTTGCCGTAGAAATTATGATTAGTGCTGAAGAAAGAAAAATTAGGGCACATTTTGAGTGACTTCTCAAATCCTCTTATATTTCATTAAACAAATTCTGATATGCAGTCTCCCAAGATGGCCACCAGAGACAAAAGAGCCCAAATGTAGCCCAAATATCAGCCAGATGTAGCCCAACTATAGCCCAATGACAGAATGTCCCAGAGTGTTCTAAAGAACAACTAGAGCGCTAACAGTCTTTCTTATGACAAAAGTATGGCACACCTGAAGTCATCTTGATTGGAATAAAGTGGTAACACTTAATACATTTAATTTGAAAAGGAACAAAATGAGGGGTTTCATTTTGCCATAGAAATGTTATATATAGCTTGAAATATTTTAAACGGCACGCCGCCGTTTTTTTCGGCACCCACTCGGCTGAGTGCGGTCTCCATTGGCGTTCACTGGGAGCAGCTGACGGAGGAAAGGGAGAACGCACCGCCCAGGAAGTCGGCAGCCTCGACACTAGTCCCGCTGTGTTCGGACTTAGGAATTCAACCGGAGCAACGGTGACGGAAAGATTGAGATCGAGATCGAGGTAGGAGACGCCGACCTATTCCATTTTAAAGGGGCACGAGTGAAGCAGAACGCGCACGACATTAGGGAGTTTATAATCTACAATTCTAATGTTCAGCGACACAGCGCGCCGGGAGGCAGCAACAGGCATTTTCAAAGAGCGACCGGAGCCTAGGGCACGGAACGCTGCACAGACAGAGGATGTGGTTCAGCCAACCCTCAAAAGTAAATACCAACAACTAGAGAGACTATACGAAAGGGAAACAAGGAAGTGGTGGGAGGCCACTTCGCTGCAGCATTACGTGGATGCTAAGAGGGTCCCACGGGGTCTTCGGATCTACACGATTCCAGCCTATGAAAATCCCGACCCAGAACTATTGAGTGAATGGGCTACCTTGACAGCACACTCTTCGGAAGGGATGTTATGCCTTCTAATCAAATTTGCCTGGAAAGATAGGGAGAAGGCTTTACAAGATATTGAAGTGCTGGAAAAAGAGATCGTAGACCTGGCAGACCAGGGACAACTGGATACAGAGAAGGAGTCCATGAAAAAAAGGCTAACAAGCTACGAAAAGAAGATCCAACTAAGAAAACAACAGAAATTTGAACGTGATGCTCGTGACTACGAGCAGGGAAGAATTTTGACCTTTGCACGCAAGTACGACGCGCCTCGCCGAGCTCTCAAGGCTAGACGGCAGAAACCAACAGTGCAACGAGAAACCTCTGAATCTGAGGTGACCAGTGCAGAGCAATCTGAAGACGAGGCACAGAATCGAGCACAACAAGGCGCACAAGCTGAAGAATCGGCTTCTTTTCACGAGGAATGCGATCTAATCCGCTCCAACTGGCTAAGGGGAGGGAAGAAGCGCCCCCCGGAAATTACCAAAGAAAAAAGCGGAGACGCATCACAAGACGCGGCACGAATATGTGCAGACACGCATAGACCTATTCCTGTTTATCCGCAAACTTAAACTTTGGATATATTTCAAACAGAAAGCACTGAAGGAGAAGGCACAAGGTCCACCAAGGGAATCTGCTACAACTCAAATTGATCCTACGGAAATGAGTATCAATGACTTGGAGGGCCTAGCGGTGCTTGAAGACCTTTTGGAAGAAGGACTAAGTCAAATCGCTCCTCCAACTGACACTGTTGGGAGAGGTATGTCCATGGGCATAACCCAGATTGGAGAACCAAGCCACTTCAAGCCAACCTCCCGCTTTCTCCCACAGACACCAATGGATGCTTTGGATATCTTTTCAGACGCCGTTAACCAGGACCTACAAAAGCTTTCGCAAACTGAAGAAGCACGGAAGAAGGATATACATTGGAATCTGTCGTTCCAACAACGTAGAGCAATTATGAATCTACAACAAGATGACTCTATAGTAATAAAGCCCTCAGATAAGGGCGGGAACGTTGTTATCCTCAATCGTGAACAGTATTGCAAGGAAGCTCTCTCTCAACTACAAGACTGTAATAACTATATGCCGGCAACGGAACGAGAGTATCAGGAGAGTATCCGGAATTACCACTCCCTAGTTGATCAATGGTATGGAAAGGGCATACTAAACAGGGAGGAATACTCATTCCTACAGAACAAACAACCGAGACTACCGAGTTTTTATCACCTCCCCAAGATTCATAAACACTCCACGCAACCACCAGGGAGGCCCATCGTGTCATCTATAGGTGGGCTAACTGAGAATATGTCGAAGTTTATCGACTCATTTCTGGCACCTTGGGTTACCGAACTGAGCTCCTATACTAAGGACTCTAAGGATTTCTTGAGGCAGATACAAAACGTGGAGTGGGAGGAGGATTTCCTGATGATCACTATGGACATCTCGAGCCTCTACACGAGCATCAGTCATCATGATGGTATTGCAGCTGTTAAGACATTCCTGAATCTGCGACCCGCCCGCTACTTGCAACACAGCCAGATGATTTTGGACTTCATATCGTTTTGCTTGAATAACAATATTTTTGTTTTTCAGAACCAACGATATAGGCAAGTAAGGGGGACTGCGATGGGAACCTGCTTCGCCCCCAGCTACGCGAACCTTTTCGTGGGCTGGTGGGAGAAGCAGGTGGCCTGGGCAGACGACAAAACCCCTTGGGTGGAGAAGGTGATATGCTGGAGGAGGTATATCGACGACCTCTTCCTTATTTGGAAGGGGTCGGAACACTCAGCTATGGATTATATTAAGATTCTGAACCAGAATGACCTTAACCTGCATTTCACCTGTACAATAAGCAAGAGTGAGGTTAACTATTTAGATCTCAGAGTTTTCGTTGATGCAGGCAAAATCCAGACCGCCCTCTTTAGAAAAGAGACGGCGGGTAACTCTGTCCTCCACGGACGCAGCAGCCACCCGACCTCCCTGGTTAAAAGTATCCCCTACGGGGAACTGTTGAGGATCAAGCGCAACAGTTCTCTGGAGAGAGATTACACAGAGGCCGCTCAACAAAGTGTGAAACGCTTTAAATCTCGCGGCTACTCCGTATCTACCCTCCTTCAAGCTGAGAAAAAGGCAGAGAAAGTCAACAGAGATACCCTCCTACAGGATAAGAAGATAGGCAGCCCTAAAGAAGGAAGTGGTATCATTAGATTGATCACTAACTATTCAGTGGCAGCTAATAAGGTTAGAGCCATCATGGCTAAGAATTGGGGGATCTTAAAATCTGATAATGTAATCGGAAAAGATCTACAACAACACCCCATGATTACCTTCAGGAGATTAAGATCTTTAAAAGACACACTAGTCACTAGCCACCTACCAAAGGGCAGAACTAAAGGAGAACTGCAGTCGATGCATGGCTCGTACCCGTGCGGGAAATGCAAAGCCTGCAGTAACAGCCAGAGGGTATTGAGCTATCAAGTGCCACACAGGGACTCAAAAATTAAAATCAACAAGTTTATTACTTGTTCAACCACATTCGTGGTATACTGTCTGAAGTGCCCCTGCGGACGGATGTACGTAGGAAGCACCACGAAAGCAGTAAAGTTGAGAATCTTGGAGCACCAACGAGCCATTGCGAATAAGGATGAGAATTATCCAATGGCCCGGCATTTTGCTAGCCACCACAACAGTGACAGGACAAAACTCAGCTTTTTCAGCTTAGACTGCATCCCTCAAGATGTTAGGGGTGGAGACTTAAAGAGGCGACTCAGACGTCTGGAGTCTCGGTATATTATCGACCTCCAAACGAAGTCACCAGGAGGACTTAATGCAGGGGAGGAGTTACTATCACACCTATGAACACTTCTACTTGTTTCTGAACCACGTTACTGTCTGTAGTAATTTCCTTCGTTCACTTTACATAAGGCGTAGTTATCATTTGGTCTCAGAAGAACAACACCCCCTTCACAATATGTTTTACTGATCACATGAGAATGTGGTCAGTGTACATCTCAGATCTGAGATGTACACTGACCACATTCTCATGTGGGTCAGGTACATCGATGACCTATTTTTAATCTGGAACGGCCCTGAAACACTAGCGAGACAATACATCAGCCATCTAGGAAACAACACCCTTAATCTTAAATTCACTTATGTGATCAGTAAAACATATTGTGAATTCTTGGATGTGGCAGTAGAGGTAAAGGATGGGGATTTGACAACACGTCTTTTCCGGAAGGCCACAGCTGGAAATGCGGTCCTGCATGCGTCGAGCCACCATCCGACTCCCCTGAAGAGAAGTATCCCCTATGGGGAGCTTTTGAGGGCTCGACGCAATTGCAGCACCGATGCAGATTTCCATCGGGAACAAAAGGCCATGATGGAACGGTTCACCCAAAGGGGATATGGTGATGAGGTACTAAACAGTGCTCAGACCAAAGTCCAAGGTTTGAAACAGGAGGAAGTCCTATTCAGAACATCTAGAAGTGACTCCAGAAGGATAGAATTGGAGAATAGCACCAGACCCAATCCACCCAGAATGATAACTACCTACAGTAGGGGAGCCTGGGCCTTGGAAAGAATAATGCGAGCTAACTGGAATATAGTAACATCTGACCCTATTGTGGGGGAACTAGTGGGTAACAGACCACAGATAACGTACCGAAGGGCACGATCCCTAAAAGATAAACTAGTTCGAAGCTATCCCGGCGAAGACAAAAACACGAAATGGCCCCCAATTCCCAATGGTTTCACTACATGTGGGAGTTGTAAATGTGACCGCAATGGTAAATCCTGTAAAAGCTACAAAACAGGAACAGGTCAAATACGTACTATTAGTCAACCCATTAACTGCAATACCGATTTCGCCATCTACGTACTGGAATGCCCATGTGGGCTCCAGTACGTGGGAAGCACCAAGCACCCACTAAAAACCAGGATTCTGCAGCACCTTCGTGCCATTTCGAATAAAGACCACAATTACCCCATGGCTCGCCATTATGAAGAAAAACATGGCAGTAACAATGGCAGTCTAAGATTCTATGGAATAGATAGAATACCTAGAACTATCAGAGGTGGGGATCGTGAAACGCAGCTTAGGATGAGAGAGTCCAGAAGAATCATTGACATGGAGAGTAAGGCCCCTAAAGGACTTAATTATGGGGAGGAATTGGCATCCCATATAGGCTCCTAGAACTGACCAGGACTAAGCAGAAGTATACCCGCGTTGTGATGAATGAATTGTGTGTTACACTCTTTCACGTTTTATTTGTAAAAAAATGTTCCTATGTTTAGACATGCGTAAGACAATTAGTGGGGTGGCTCAGCCTCTAGGATTTGGTAGACTGTATGGCATTATCCCCACTGTTTTAATTGTATGTGATGCATTAATAGTTGATCATAGGAACATGACACCATACTCAGGATAATGGATTTAAATTTGAGTTGGTTGTCACCTAACTTTTATGTTTTTCTTTGAATTTTCACTGTATATACACATGCATTTGGATCGTAATTTCTCACTTTACACTCATCCTAAATTAAAGCACTCATACCATGACCTTTTACCGCCCCCCACCCCCTGGCAAATCTCATATGATGGTCTAATTACGAGGGGAGCTCTCCTCTATTGGCATAGCCCCATCCGATGGTATTAACCACGCATTCAAATCTGGGAGCTCCCATATATTATTCCGGGACTATGGTCCCGATCCGCGGTATCAGACTACATTCCCCATGATACCTAGCGGTTTCAAGCCGGTGCAAGCACCACTTTACGAGGATCATTTACCTCGACACCGATACATGCGGGTTCCGTTGCATAATATATTATTTTGCTAACGTTCCCGGCAGGGCTCATCGTCAACCAGTATTACGACCACTAGTAATTTTGTCAGTGGGGTAATCTGACATCGCCTATTTTCCACACTAGACGCATTCACGAATGTGCATACAATGAATGCTGAATTGTTGACATAATGAAACACAATTTGTTGAATTTATTCTTTCATTGTTAATGTTTTACCGCTAAGTATTTTCTTTATGTCTATTGTGTACTAAAATAGTTGTGGGACTATAAATGTGGCAAAAAAACAAAATGGCGGTTACTTGAAAAAGGCTTACGCCGAAACGCGTCGTCTTGGGTTAATGAGTGCACAATAAAGGGTTTTGTGCAAGGTTTCCTGGTGTGCCGTCTCTGCTTCCTTCTATTGGTGGGATCCAGTACTTACAGCATTAAGGTAGCGGCTGCTGCTACCGACGGCATCAGCGTTGTCTGGTTGAGGGTCGTTCAAGCAGCAGTGTGAACGTGATATATATATATATATATATATATATATATATATTACCTACTGGCGGTCGCCAGTAGGTAGTTATAGTTAGGATTTTTTTCAATGTTAAATCTCAAAATTCTATTTGGAATAACTTTGGCACCGGTTGACGAATCTGCCTGAAAATTTCCTGAAAATGGCCTCGTCGAGCTCCGGTCCTTCCCTGAAAGTTTGGGGGGGATAAGTCAAGCGGGGGCCGAGATAAAAGGGGGGTCCCAAAACGCATTTTCCCCATGTTAATTTCCATAGGGCGGTCAATTTCACTTTTAGCCCGAACGGCTGAATGGATTTACACCAAACTTGGCAAAATTGTAGGGACTGGTAGCCCGATGTGCCTTTGCTATGTCTCAAGATATGTGCTGCAGTGGATTTTGAGTAATTTAGGTTCAAAAAAATATATATATCTATAGGCGCTCTCCGGTGCGCGCACCGGAGTGCGCTCCAGGCGCGACACGCGACTTGCGCGCAGAAAGCTGATTGGCTCTTGGGTGTCTGTAAACATTCTAAACAGTCTGGAGCGGCCGCCATCTTGTGTCTCGGTAAAATCGAGACACAAGGGGTTTGAAAAAAAAAGGGGCAAATGACCATAAGGGGGAAGAGTAGACCCCCTCTGACCCCCTAGGTTTGATGTAGGGACTAAAATAGGGTCCTGCAGGGCATTAACATACGGTGCGCGTACCATGATGATGTCTTATTAAGCCAGTTAACCAATCAATTTTTAAAAACCATCCATTTAGACACTTATTTAAACATTTATTCTTCCATCAACTTTTACATATACATATATAAAATATATTTATTTTTCAGAAAGACACACATTCACTGGATGGTGTCATCAGTGATGTCATGAGTGATGTCACTGACCATGTCATGAGTGATGTAATATGTGATGTCATCAGCAGTGCATTGCACGCGCAAGTTATAGTGAGTCCATCTAACTATAACGTGGGAATTTCAATGGTTTTATATCAGTAAAATTTCCAGCTAACTATAACTGGTGTGAAACCTATGGTTTTTTCAGTGAATTTAATAGGTTTTTTAAATGCTAATTCCTAACTATAACTGGTGTGAAACCTATGGTTTTTTCAGTGATATATATATATATATATATATATATATATATATATATATATATATATATATATATATCATAACTCCATGGCTCGATTTCCCCCGTAATGGCGCTACTCAGCGGTGCGTCGCTCACCGCGGCCGAACCAAGCCGCCAATTAATCCAACACCGTCGATCCGTAAAATCAACAAAGTGAGCCGCCACTGCCAGCCAGTATATTCTGCAAAACGATTTTAATTTGAGATTGTTGCACAGAAAACCAACGCGTTTCGGTACTTACATCTACCTTGCTCACGGCTAATTTTGACTATACAAGTGCATTGTTTAAATTACCCCTATTACCCAGGAAACTATTCTTGCACTTCCGTCTACAGGGAATTCTGGACCTTGTAGTTTGTCTTTTTAAACATAGCGTTTTTACATTGGTATTGAGGGAGCCCCCATCTAATCATTCATACCAATTATTTCTATATATGCATACAATGTACAACAGTGTAAATCATATGTTCTATTTAGTGATGCCCTCCAGTGGGCTTTTACGTAGAATGTTTGTTAAGTACAGTCTTACTGCCCTCCAGAGCAAGGTAGATGTAACTACCGAAACGCGTTGGTTTTCTGTGCAACAATCTCAAATTAAAATCGTTTTGCAGAATATACTGGCTGGCAGTGGCGGCTCACTTTGTTGATTTTACGGATCGACGGTGTTGGATATATATATATATATATATATATATATATATATATATATATATATATATATTCACTGAAAAAACATAGGTTTCACACCAGTTATAGTTAGGAATTAGCATTTAAAAAACCTATTAAATTCACTAAAAAAAACAGGTTTCACACCAGTTATAGTTAGGTGGAAATTTTACCCGCATAAAACCATTGAAATTCCCACGTTATAGTTAGTTGGACTCACTATAACTTGCGCGTGCAAAGCACTGCTGATGACGTCACATATTACATCACTCATGACATGGTCAGTGACATCACTCATGACATCACTGATGACATCTAAAATGACATCACTGATGACATCATCCAGTGAATGTGTATCTTTCTGAAAAATAAATATTTTTTATATATGTATATCTAAAGGTTGATGGAAGAATAAATGGGTAAATAAATGTCTAAATGGATGTTTTTTTGTGTAAAATTGATTGGTTAACTGACTTATTAAATGTATCTTAGTGAATACATATATTAGCGAGTAATGTTTAAATATTTAAATATCTGTATCTGTGTCTCACTTTGTGTATAAGAGGCTGCATGGGTTGGTGAGTAGCTACATGAGTGTGTATATGGGTTATTAGTTGTTTTTTTTAGTATCAGTATCAGTGTCTGTATGGTTCGGTGGGGGATATTACTTAGAGCACAGATGCATGAATGAGTGACTCACTATTTGTATGTATTTTGAAGACAGCATGTGTGCAAGACTGTATGGGTGGATGATTGTGTGTATGGGTGGGTTAGTGAGTATGTGTTTTTATAATTGATTGTTTAAGAGAGTAAATATGTTTCCGTTTCTGTAGAAGTATGTGTAGTGGTGTGCATATAGCAGTATAATCAAGTAAATGGTTTTTTGATAGTTTATTTGCATGTGTGAATTTGTGTGTGAGTAACTATATGGATGAGTATTAGTGTGTAACAGGATGTATAGGTGTATGAGTACATATGATGAGTAAGTACATGCATGAGTGACTATATAGAACTGTTGGTGAATGAGTGGATGTGTATATAGATGTAGGAATTACCTAAAAAGTTGTTGTAATTGGTATTGGTTTCTCCTTTTTTAAGAAAATGTTAGTTTCTATTTTTGAATGTGTGTGTCAAAGGTTATTTTATGCTGATAGGAGGTCTGCCACTTTGTCACAAGGATGTTGTCATCAGTGATGTCATTTGAGATGTCATGAGTGATGTCATGAGTGATGTCACTGACCATGTCATGAGTGATGTAATATGTGACGTCATCAGCAGTGCATTGCACGAGCAAGTTATAGTGAGTCCAACTAACTATAACGTGGGAATTTCAATGGTTTTATGCGAGTAAAATTTCCACCTAACTATAACTGGTGTGAAACCTATGGTTTTTTCAGTGAATATATATATATATATATATATATATATATATATATATATATATATATATATATATATATATATATATATATATATATATATATATATATATATATATATATATATATCCAACCAAAGGTTTGCCTCTTGAGAGAGGACACCACACAGCAAAGTTCTTAATCTTGCTCCTTTATTTCAACGAAGGCAAGCACAGGGAACCGGCACCGCGGCAACATTCGTAATTTCTCCTCCCCTCCTCCGACGCGTTTCGTGCTGTGGATGCACTTTATCATGGACTGCTGGGGGTGTGATGTTCGAAACCAGCTTTAATCCGTTCACTACAGGTAAGCAGTTTCTCTCCGCCCCACTGGGCGTGGCCACCGTTGTGGCCTGATGGTTACTGTAGTGCATGCGGTGTTACTCCAGTGAGTTGCAAAGTTCCGAACACCAACTAAACAATGAAATCCCAAGAGGGTCTGCACACGGCATGCTGGACTCTGTGTTGCCCCTTAATTTGATGAAACGCACTCTTCTGACCTTTGGCTGAGATGCCGGGTGACACCTCAGCAGGACTGCGCAAATCGCAGCGGGGTTACTCTCGCGGCTCAGGCGGGGCAGCAACAAATCCAACCAAAGTTTTGCCTGTTGAGAGAGGACACCACACAGCAGAGTTCTTAATCTTGCTCCTTTATTTCAACGAAGGCAAGCACAGGGAACCGGCACCGTGGCAACATTCATAATTTCTCCTCCCCTCCTCCGACGCGTTTCGTGCTGTGGATGCACTTAATCATGGACTGCTGGGGGTGTGATGTCCGAAACCAGCTTTTATCTGTTCACTACACAGGTAAGCAGTTTTTCTCCGCCCCACTGGGCGTGGCCACCGTTGTGGCCTGATGGTTACTGTAGTGCATGCGGTGTTACTCCAGTGAGTTGCAAAGTTCCGAACACCAACTAAACAACGAAATCCCAAGTGGGTCTGCACACTGCATGCTGGACTCAGTGTTGCCCCTTAATTCGATGAAACACACTCTTCTGACCTTTGGCTGAGATGAAATAAAGGAGCAAGATTAAGAACTCTGCTGTGTGGTGTCCTTTCTCAACAGGCAAAACTTTGGTTGGATTTGTTGCGGCCCTGCCTGAGCCACGAGAGTGACCCCGCTGCGGTATGCGCAGTCCTGCTTAGGTGTCACCCGGCATCTCAGCCAAAGGTCAGAAGAGTGTGTTTCCTTACATTAAGCGACCAAGCCTTATCATTCACTTTCAGTTTGCATGAGTTGCTTGTCCACTCCACGTTGTTTCTTTGCATTCAGATACTTGATTATGAGTGGGTCTGTATTTTTTGACCCATGTGCAAACCCCTGTTTGCGCGGGACTCAAAATTCCTATTTGGGCGGTATTTACAATGCACAGTCACCACTGGGTGCATTAAATACTGCACCATTTGTTAAATTTCGGTGGGAAAATAACGACCTAAATTTCAGCAGGGGAACAGTGTGCAGTATTTAACGTTTTATATTGATTTGCATGCTTGTAGCACTATAATTTGCATGGTATTTCTCAAAAACTTGGAACAGGTGTTATTATCACACTCGATAAATTTCAAACTTCAGGATGTCATATTTTATGCAGCATACATTAAATAGCATCTACTCATCCTACACACTTGGAATCACAGCCTTATAGAGTTGATTTTCTAAACAGACCTACACATCCCAGAATGAAAAGCTAGAAACAGGACTGGACAAGCTAATTGCGCACGGAGCTGACAAACTCAAGAGCTCTGTGT
The DNA here is from genome assembly GCF_964263255.1 of Lissotriton vulgaris. Classification (NCBI taxonomy): domain Eukaryota; kingdom Metazoa; phylum Chordata; class Amphibia; order Caudata; family Salamandridae; genus Lissotriton; species Lissotriton vulgaris. Next base: position 1,412,750,097 of record NC_141687.1, read on the forward strand.
ACTCTATTACTTTATGTACAACCCATAAACTATCTACTCTGTATACTTGTAGGACCTGCTGTGGGCTGTATACTTGTAGGACCTGCTGTGGGAGGGAGGGAGTGAAATCGAGGGGGGTGAACGCAAGAGCGGCCACGGAAGAAACATGGGGAAGGACACGGGTCATTTGAAAACAACACGGGGTTGGGCAAATAAGCAACACAGGAGGGTGGGAAGGGGGCAGAAGCAACATGGGGTTGGGAGAAGCCATACAATGGGGGGAAGCAGCAGCCAGCAAGAGAGAAGGAGAACGCAGGTGCGGAAGCAAAATGGAGGGTGTGGGTGGCGGAAGAAACAGTGAGAAGCTCACAGGCAAGCGCAACATAGAGGGAACGAGGAGAAACACATATGTGACAGAGCATTGGGGGTGAGAAATACACAAAGGAATCATCTAGAAAATTCATGCTCTCTTATGGAGTGCTTACCTTAAAAGACAAGAAGAGAAACTAGGAGGCTATATAGAAGATCCACAAGAGCAAGTGAGGACGGGGAAACATGGCGGCCGCTGGTTAAGCGGCCGTAGTGCTCCGTAACGAGCTCCCGGTGGAGATCCTCGGTTAAACAAAGAAATGCAGAATAACGTCTGCACACTTTCCGATAGCTGAGACCTGGCATAAACGGCCGTTTTTTTTTCCTTTCCCTCACCGAATCGAACCGGAGGCTTTTTGTCACGGGGGATGTTCTCCCGGTTCATCGAGTCTGAGGCTGTTTCCAAGTCGCCGTCAGTCCGCTCTCTGTTCGAGTGCAGAGCTGAAGCTGAGGGCGGGGTAAGCGCGGGCTGCCGTCGGCTGTTTGGCAGCATTGAACTCTGTCCTGAAAGCAGTATTGCTTTGGAAACACCAGCAATTTTACAGCGGCAGGAGCAAGAGCTTTGGAAGCATTTACAGCGTGAGATAAGTAATCTGGGTATTAATCTCAAGGAAGTCTCTAAAGCGGTAAGCCTTTTTTTTGGCGAACAGTGGCCCCTCATACAGTACTGGGATCTTTCTGGGAGGTTTCTGCAGCCACAGTTATTTGAATTAACTGGTGTATTTAAACATCCTGAGCAATTACAACTTCCACTACTCCGTATACAGTTAGCAGCGCTGGAGCTGAGGAGAGGGAGGCTGCTTAGAAGTCTGGGGCAGCCACACCACGCAGTGACTTCGGATAAAATCCTGCATAAACCCCCAGAACTTGCATCTAAACAGCTGCAAGTACAGCCATTTCATATTCCTGTACCTGCAGTATCTCCGGACCTGGAAGCTGTAGAGGGGGCAGACAAGGGGAGTTTAATTTCTTCTGACCCCTATATTACAACCTTGGCAGGACAAGGGGTGCCAATAAAAGTATCAGTCACTTCCGATACTATCCCAAAAATACAGGCCCCTCTCAGTAAGACTAAAGTTACCAACAAAAGAGGGCGGAAGAAGAAAATTGCTTTGTTAGATGATAAGGTTGAGATATCAGCTGTATCTAGTGGGTTGGGTGACTATACCCCCGCAGTTGAAAATAAAAAGTCCTCCTCTTACCTAAACACAGAGGTCAAAGGAAGAGGCACCAAATATGGTTTGAAGTCCAAAAATAAGACAAAATCTAAGACGCAGGAAAACAACAGATCTGAGAAAAAAGCTAAGATTACCCCTTCCCTACGATCCTACTTCAAAGTCATTCCCCAAATACTACATCTACCAGGGGATCACGCTATGTCAGCTGGCTCTGAAGTGGTAACTTCTCCCCAAATGGATAAGATGTCTCTGGCACAGGATTCTGACCTTATAGACGCAATAAAGGTTATGGATCAAAGAACAGAAGAAGGGGGTATAGAACATGAAGCTAGAGGTTTATGCCTACAAGATGGAGTAAGAGACGGAGATAACGAAGGAGGATCAGGCTCACAATCTTCGTTAGCCCGGGTGGAGGTGATATCAGGCCCCATATTACAAGACTCAGAAGATTTGTCTGATATTGAGGTACCTCTCAGCAGCTTTAATGAAGCCGGAGCCGGAGCAATTGGGGGAGATCTTCCCAATCAAATGAACTATTCTCTAGACTCCCTCACTGATCAAACCAAGTTTGCAGACAATGGTGACATAACGCCAGCTGCTATACTAGGTATGTTTTCAGCCCTCACGTTAGAAATAAGGAAGGGCTTTGCAGAGTCTTCAGCAAACTTAGCTGCGCATCAAGCAGAAATAAGAAGCTACTGCGAATCCCTAGAAAATAAAATTGAGGGACTTACTATAAGAACGGGAGTACTGGAGGAGACTACAGGAACACTCTCAATGTACTTGGACCAGGCTAAAGTAGACATTCAGAAGCCCTCCAGAGAGGAGCAAGCGCTCAGTGATAGGATGGAGACCTTGGAAAACAACGCGAGGAGGGGGAACCTACGAATCTTGAATGTGCCCGAAGGTTCAGAGGGCTCAGACTTAAAACAATATATAACAGGCTTGTTAAAAGAGTCCCTGAATTTAGACCTCTCTATGGAAGAAATAGCACTGGACATTCAAAGAATCCACAGGGATCCCTTTAGACAAAATCCCCAGAGATCCAAACCCCGTAAAATTCTTGTAAATTTTCACACATATGTTCTGAAAGAACGAATTCTTAATCCTGCTCTAAAGCAAAAATCGCTGGTTGCAAAGGGGGTTACTTTCCTAATAAGGTCTGATCTCTCAAGAATTACCCTGGAGAAGCAATGGGAGTTTGGGAGGCGCCTGGAAGCGTTCAGAGCAGCGGGTGCCTCAGCTCAATTAACATTCCCTGCTGGTATGAAAATAATGTATAATAATAAAATGACTAACATTAGAACAGTACAGGCAGCGGATGAATTACTAATGCAGATGGGAAGCAATAAGAAATCTTAGGACTCAGTCAATGTGTTAATGATTCACGGCCATCTCTCGATTTCTCTGAGTTCTTTGCATAAAATGTTATTTTTAAAAAAAAAAGGGAAAAGGGAGAAAAAAGAAAAAAAATATGTATATATATATGTATATATATATGTATATGTGTGTGTATATATATATATATATATATATATAAATAAATAAATAAATAGGGGAAAAAAGTGAAGAAGCAGAAGGGGAAAAAAAAACAAAAAAAAAAACACTTTCTCCCCTCGAGTTATCAATCAATATAATTATTTCAGAGTCACTATTAGTTAGGTCTAATTAACTTATATGTTTTGCAACTAAATGGGTGGGGTCTCTATCCGGGAGTTCATGGAGGGGCGCTATCAACCGGACATTGCACCGGTTAGATATCGCAAGGGTTTTCCAGGGAATGGGAGGGGGGAGGGTGGATGGCACATAGTTAGGGTAGGTGGTGGGGGGTGGAAAAAAAGTAAAAATGTCCTCAAAAAGCCAAGATATAATAGTCTTGATAGTAAAAATCCGAAATTACCACTTTATGTAACAAGCTTTAGACAAGTATGGGTTGGTCTAGCCTTATCTTTTTATCTCTCTCTTTTGTCCTTTTTGTTAAATATCTATGTTGAAGATGATTAACATAAAATATTTCTCATGGAACGTTAATGGCCTGCGCACCAAACCAAGGGCAAACAAAATTATGCAATATATACGAGATCTGGATGTGCAGGTCATTGTTCTGCAAGAGACTCATTTAACAAATTCTGAGTCGATTGATTTATTTAAAAGAAATAAGTGGATAGAATTTGTGGTTTCCACTACTCAGACAAGTAATATTAGAGGGGTATCTATAATCTTTAAAAAAGTAGCTAAAGCTAGGCTTATATCCCAGCAGGTCGACACAGGAGGAAGATGGGCCATAGCCTCCATAGTAATAGCGGCATCTCAAACCACAATTCTAGGATACTACTGGCCGAATCAGGATGATCCTACGGTAATGGAGACTATGTTTTCATATTATAGCAGGTGATTTTAATATCGTCCTAAATCCAGCTTTGGACAAATCCCCTAATAGTCGATCCTTACCTTTGTCCAAGTCCAGGTCAGTGCTGCAATCTGCAATGAGAACCTACGGTTATGTAGACATATGGAGGGAAAGGTCTGGGGATCAGCAAGGAGTGTCTTTCCGAAACTATAAATATAAACACCAATCAAGGATCGACTTTATCTTGATTAGCCAACGGCTGGTTGAACAGGTGAAATCCATTGAATATTTACCTCTTCATCTTTCAGACCACTCTGCTGTACTAATGGACCTAACCTATGTAATGGAGAGATTGCCCTCCAGATGGTCCTTTGATCGTTCTCTTCTTTCTTCATCTGAAGACATATTATATCTGAAAAGAGAAGCACACTTTTTCTTTTCAATCAATAATGATTCAGCAGCAACAAGAATTGTCTGGGACTCGTTCAAAGCATTTTTAAGGGGTCTTATAACAACGAAAGTATCTCACAAAAGGAAGCAATATAAAGAACAAATCCTGTCTATAGAGGAAAGGATAATAAATCTCCAAAGTGTAATTGATAGTAATTCCGGGCTAGATGAATCCGTTATAAACAATTATAGGAAAGAAATGGCGACTTTGAAGGCCAATCTGGGATCAGTACTGAATCTTAGACTACAGCAGAGATGGGAAGCAAGTAAATTAGCCCATTTCGAGTATAGTGAAGGCGCTGGAAAAATGCTTGCATGGAAGTCTAAATCCGATCGGGTCAGGAACAATATTTCAAAAATCAAGGTAGGCAATGATTCCTTAACATCAGATACTGAAATTAGAAGGGCCTTTAAGGCTTTTTTTGAGTCTATCTATAAAGAGGATATTGTAACTCGATCTGAGGAGGTCGATGATTGGCTAAGCCATATTAACCTACCTAGACTTACACAGGCTCAGTCTCAAGCATTGGATGACTCTATCACGGAAGGTGAAGTTAGGGCCGCTATAAAAAAAAGCAAGAAGGGGAAGGCAGCGGGGCCTGACGGCTTACCAGCAGAGATCTACAGATTGTTAGAAGATGAGATTGCCCCGTTCCTTACTGAGATGTTTAATAAGATCCTCCTTGAAGGCCAGACTCCCCCTTCATCATGGGACAAAGCATCCATCACACTTATATTAAAACCTGGGAAGCCTAGAGACGCCTGCGAATCTTATAGGCCCATATCAATCCTGAATGTGGATTATAAAATTTTTACCACTATATCAGCCTCTAGATTAGCCTTGGTAGCCCCTGCAGTTCTACATGCAGATCAAAAAGGATTTGTCAAAGGCCGACAGCTCTATGAATTGACATACGAACTTATAGGGGCTATGGATATAGCAGTGACACATAGTTTACCCTTGACCGCCCTCACTCTGGATGCGACCAAGGCCTTCGACAGGGTTAATTGGGTGTACCTGTCGAGGGCCCTGGCTAAATTTGGAGTGGGGAGGAGATTTCGTCATACTGTAAGTCTATTGTATACCAATCCATCGGCTAGCCTATTGATTAATGGTGAATTGTCAGACCCCTTTAATATAACACGAGGGACGCGGCAGGGATGTCCGCTTTCCCCGCTTCTGTTCGACTTTTACATTGAACCTCTCGCACAGCAACTGAGAAGAGAGAATGCGATTGTCCCTTTTCATCATAGTGGCTGGGAAAAGAAGGTAGCATTATATGCTGATGACCTACTTGTTCTCACATCAGACGTAACAACTGCACTCCCGGTTATATTTGAAATTGCCAAGGGGTTCGGGAAATTATCAGGCTACCAGATCAACACATCAAAAACAGAGATGTTGGTCTGGAATGACAACCCTAGCTCCTTGGAAATACAGGAGAGCGAGTCACTACGATATTTAGGCGTGAATATCACAAAAGATATCAATACCCTCGCCACAGTAAATATTACAGCAATCATTAAACAATGTAGAAAATTATTGCAAGCATGGTCGCACCTGCAATTATCCTTGATAGGGAGGGCTAATCTTGTGAAAATGGTCATTTTGCCTAAAATTTCTTTTCTTTTTAATACTATTCCCCTTTACTTTAACCAAACTCAAATAACCAAAATACAATCAGAAATCACCTCTTTCATTTGGAATAAAAAACTACCTAGAATAGCTTGGAAAAAGCTTAGACGGCGTTGGAAGAAGGGAGGAATAGCCGCACCAGATTTAAAATTATACTTGTGGGCTTTTCAGCTATCTCACATACGAATGCTTCTAAATAAACCTGCTGATTATGGGATAGGATTAATGTTTTCGGCAATGCTAAATGGGGAAGGCCTCAGTCAGACGGGATTTTTATTTAAATTCGGCAACCAGAAGTTCTTCAAGAAGATCAAGTTGAAGGTCCTGTATGGCTTGGCTAAAACCTGGTCTGAGCTAATTAAACCTATTAAACAGGGATACTACTGCGATAAAACACCACTTTGGGGGCTGCCGGATAGTCCAGCCTGGTTGGAAGATTTCTTAGCCAATCCCTTGAGAGAAGCAGGCCTCAAAGAATGGGGGGATCTCTTTTATGAGGGGGATCTGCTTTCGTGGGAGTATTTACAGAACAAAATAGGTCCAACCTTTTCAAGGTTTAAATACATACAAATCAGAAGTTGGACACAGACATATAACGATCCACAATCCAAACGCAACAAGTTTCCACTTGGAGGGCACAGCCAACTAATAACTAACCTGGTTGGTACCCCCCCAGCAAAACATGAGATTTCACAATGGTATAGACTCCTTCTAGATGAATCTGATGGGGAATTTGAGTTACCAACTCAACTTTGGGCCGATGTAATTTTGACTCAAGACGTACAAGAACTCTGGTCTACCTCATTCGAACTTTTAATAAATTTGGTGAAACCCTCATGGTTACGTAGAAACCATCTCTTTACCCTTCACAGGGCGTATTATTCCCCCCAAAGATTATCTAAATTTACCTCAGGAACCTCAGCGGCATGTGCAAGATGTGGTTTGATGGCAGCCTCAGATATCCATATGTTTTTTGAGTGTCCCCGTATAACACCTTATTGGGAGGCCATAGGTAAGACTCTCACGGCATCATTAGGTACCCCAATTAGTATAGATTTACCATTAGTGATCTTTGGAGTTCTGAGGACAACTAAAAACATAGCTAGAAACCTGGTCTTCTACACGATCCTTTTAGCAAGAAGAGAGATCTGCAGGAGATGGAAGGATTCCATCCCCCCTTCCCACGGGGACTGGCTGACATCAACGCTACAGACTGCACGCATAGATCTAGCCAGATCAGGAAACCAATGCAAAAGGACCTTTTGGCACTCGATTGTATGGTCTCAATAAAGATCCGGGTTTTTTTTTTTTTTTTTTTCCCCCCGGGTCCAATGATTATACTACTATGGTGCCAACTCAATCGTATCCGGTCATATCCCGGCCCTGGCCCAGCAGTAGGCCTCCCCACTGGTAGCCTAAAAGAATTTCAAGCTGAGACAGTTGCGGGATCTGTGGCTCTCCTCTCGAATGAAATGATTCCTTCCAGTTACTATACTGTGTAAACTTGTCTGATGTCTGATGCTTATTCTAAATGGCTTTCAAAAACCATGGTGGATATGAGGACCAGAAAAAAAAAAAAAAAATATTAAAAAAAAAAAAAAGAGCAAGTGAGGACGAAAAACAAAACGGCAAAAGTGAAAGCAGGGGTGAGCTCGCGTGACGGCAAACACACGAGTGTTGCGCTTGCAGCAGCGGCAAAAGTGAAAGTAATCACGCTCCAGATGGCGCATCGGGCGCTGAAAGCTGGCGGCTGTGGGCGTGCAGGCGCGCGTGACTCCAAGCGCTAGGCCAGCAGAAGCCCGGGGTAGCACTTTTAAAAGCACCCTACTAAATGTCTCGCAGTGCAGCGCATGCGCTGGCTCAGCGAGACCTAAACACTTGCAAATTGGCCGACATTAACACAGTTTGGGATAGGCTGAGAGCTTTTGCCAATTCATTTTCAGTAATCATCAGCCTACCCTGCCATTTTAAACACTGTTTGTCAAATCAACTTTCATTTCGCTATTCAGTAGCTGATAGATTGACCAGATGTGAATTGAGTTCTCTGTTATTAACCTATCCACCAGTACATTCTTATCAAAGCCACTCGGACCACCCACTTTTCGCTGAAAATAATCTCTTATTTGCAGGTATTTGAAGAACACTCTGTTGTTAATGCCAAATTTTGTCTTTAGCTCGTCGAACGAGACAAGACCCATTGAAGAAAAAAAGTACCCAAAAGTACTTCACTTCAAACACTTTACATATTTGAATAATTCCATTAATTTAGAAAAAAATATTGAACTCTTAATACAAACATTATTAACTTAAACATATCTGTTTTAAAACATTTTTAAAACAATTAAACAATATACATAATTAATAAACAATTAAACAATTATCAATTACAAATAGTATTTATTTACGTAACTCCCATCCTTACACCCCAACAAACCTAGAAGCCCACACCTAAAAAATAACTAATATAAATAGGTATAGTACAATTGACAATTGATAATCAACTAAATAATTATTTAAAAATGAATAATGGATTACTTAACTTCCGCCCTATAGCCCTAAAAACCTAGCAACCTGCACATAAAATGTACTTAAATGAAATCAGTATTTCCTAATTTAACAAATTAATATCAATCACACAATTTAGTATAAATTATTAATTAATTGATAATTTATTTTTGCTCAAGTAACTTTCCACCCTATTCCCAACTCGCTACAGCACTATAAATTACAATTAAAAATCAAACTAAAAATTATCAATCACTTAAAATTACAAACTATTTAAAAAATTCATAACAATCATGCAAATAGTAATGCATAAATGCATAAAATTAATAGAGGAACTGAAAATCATTAAAATAAATAAATAAATGATCTTTCTTTCAACGATATAAGTAAAAACGATACTAAAAAGAAGTTCTTAAAAAATTACTAACCTAAAAAAACTATATTCTTGACTGATATTTTTGGATCACAATATTTTTGTGTCACAACACTATTTTTCTGAAATTTCGAACTAGTTTTTTGTCCAAACACCCAACGGATATTGTAAACACGCGCAAAGGATATTGTAAACACGCATCAAAAGCCTTTGTCACTTTTTAAGGTATGAGTTGCATGTATTAGATATGCTTCTATACTTATGGAAAAATGTGCTGCCGCATAAGACCTTTTAACAGAGGACTCCACTTTCCTGTCTACTGCATCCATTAGAACTAATTATTCAGATGAGTTTCATATTGTCCGGCATGGCCACAACCTCAACTCAAGGTTGTGTGGAACCTCCTCCTCAAAATGTGCTAGTGGCTATCTTTTTGTTAAAAATCTAGGAAAACCAGATTGCTATCCTTCCACATCTTCAATATAGAATGCTTTTTCACCCCATGTAAAGGGAGGTCCTCAGACATAGGAGTACTGTATTGGGCATAGAACTCATCTTTTTGAGGTTTATTCTGAAACCCCAAAACTTCTCTAATGGGCTTTAAGAAATTTTGTAGTTGTGTTCCTTGCACATACTTTCCTTTGGGACAACTTTCCGGATTATTCTCACAGTCAGCATTTAAATGTAGAGTCTTCACCTGAGGTTTACTCAGGGCTGTATTAAGTGGCTCTTTGATAATCATCTCTAGATCTGTCCTTTTAATAGAGAGGACCTCTTATGGAGCTTCGAACTTCCTGATGCACTCTCTGCCATTGTTTATCGCAGTCTGAAGTCAACCAAACTAGAGGTTCAATCTTCCATTGATATAGGTTGCTTGGCAACAACATTTTCATATTTTCATATGAGAGTTATTGCTAACTATTAGACCCCAATAAACCCTACAAGCCAACCTTATAAATTATTTGCTAAAAACAAAATGTAATGAAGATTTTAAAAAGTAATTAAAATTTAAAATATACTAGAACATTGGAATGTGGAGCACTCCGTTGAATACAATGGAGTGCTCCGAGCTTCTACGGGCCGGTAAAAGCCTGCAAAGCAACATTCCAATGTTGTTTTACAAAGGACTCTCGGAGCCCGAGGGGATTTAAACCCCCTGGGCTATACTGGCTATTACTTGATAAATGCATTCGCTAATGCTAGAGCGGGCCTTTAATAGCCGGTATAGCCCGCTACGGGCAATAAGGCTATATTAAATAATCAATTGGATCAATTAATTACAATAATTAATAAAATATCTACCCACCAACCCTCCAAATAAACCCATCAACCCAAAATAAAAAAGTAATACTTAAACATTTTACTAAATCTTTAAACAAATATATAACAATAAAAAGATAATACTTAACACATGAATGCACATAAATTAATATATAATTAAAACACTAACCATTCAATTCCCCAATAAACTCAACAACCTGATTAAAAATAAAAATAATTGTTTAAAAAATATAAAAATTTTACAATAACATGTAATAAAATAAAAACAAAAAATACTACATCAATATTAAAGTAAACAATGTATCAAAATTTGATATTATAGTAAAATAGTTAAACAATGAAGAGACAGGAGGCCTCATTTACTTGTCTTGTAAAGAAAGAAAGGCAAACCTTTTTCGCTTGTCTATCCCTCCGCTATCCTTCTCAATCCAAATAACTGACTAACATATCCACACCTCAAATTACTTTCATATTTCACTATACTAATTCACCACTAATCCTTTATGGGTTCAGGAGTAGCGTGCTACTCGCCTATAAAGTGCTTTGACGCCCCATAAGCACTATGTAAATGCAATTACAATACAATTCAATACAATAAACCTCATTCGATATTTTGTTTCACAATGTTTTTTTAGACACACTATTTTCACCACGATCTTATGGTCAGGTGATATTTTGGAGTCGATATTTGAGTGAAGACCTATTGCACTGCATGAGAGTCGTGAGTAATTCGAGTCATCTCTTAGAGGATTTGGGATAAATGACATAGCAGCCTCTAACAGCATCAAAGTGATATAATAAATCAAAAGAGGAAATTCATTCTTCAAAATAAGTTAGGTACACAAAAATAGCAGTAAACCTAATGAATTATGTAAATGAGAGATTGGAGAGAATGAAAGAAAGCTAAGAAAATACAGGGGCAACTTCACAAAGGTATGGATTTACACACCACAAAAAGTATAACGTGTACTCATGCAGGTGTATAGTGTTCAGATATTCACACACAATTTATTGAGCCTTGTGCACAAATGATTAGGTTGTACTAAATTTGTATAAAATATATGTCCATGTGCACTTAAGATGAAAGCCTGTAGTGCTTTCACATCTAACACTATATAGTCTGACTTTTCACAGGGTATATATAAGGGCCCTTATTTATGAGGCCTTGCGTCAATTTTGCGCCGCCGGTGCGTCACTTTTTGTGACGCACCAGCGGCGTAAAATATGCGCCTTGTTGCGCCATATTTAAAAAATGACGCATCTAGGTAGATGCGTCACTTTTTAAACCCCTGCGCCACATTATACCTGCATCAGGTATAATGTGTGCAGAGGGGGTGTTCTCCCGCAAAATGCCTCGTAATAGTGACGCAGTGAAATCTATGAGATTTCACTATGTCACTTTTAGGATGCTGTTGCGTCAAAATCTTGCGCCTGCCTCACAGCAGGTGTAAGACTGACGCAAGCCCTTTCACATGGGGCTTTCCCCATGTGAAAGGACGCATTGCTGGAGTTGTGTCACTTTTGTGACACACTCCAGCAATGCGTCACTTTTGCGCTTACAGATACGTCAGAAATACTGACGTATCTGTAAGTCCTTGCGACATGATGCGTCATACATTAAATATGACGCATCATTGGTGTCGCAAGGAGTGCGCAGTGAAAAGTGACGCATCGCTGTTTTCACGCAGCCATGCGTCACTTTTCATAAATGAGGCCCATAGTGTGCAGGAGAAGGATGAGAAAAATGTTAATTGTTTTTATTTCTTAGCATACTTTACTGCTGTACTCTTTATGCACCTCGCAACTGTTCTCACATTGACAGCATATTCCAACACATTTTTTTTTATTTCAACATGTTTTTATTGTTTTTATATACGCATAAAACATATAGACATTTTATATAGTAAAAGTATACAGTTTGTCCTGCTCCTGTCTCGGGTGAGTTCCTCATCGCACACTCCAAGCTAACCTCTTAATCTGCCCTCCACGGCAAGTTCCTCGTCTCAGACTCTCAGGAGGTCACGTGACCAGCTCCTGTCACTGTAAGTTCCTCGTTGCACTCTCCCAGGAGATAAACACTTAGGGGCAGATTTATGAGGCTGTTGCGCCTCTTTGCGCCGCAATTGCGTCACTTTATTTGACGCAACTGGGGCGCAAACAATGCGCCCTATTTACAACGTGACGCATCTAGGAGATGCGTCACGTTGTAAAGCACTGCACCATAAGGAGGCGTTCCTGCGCAGGGGGGGGGCGTTCCTGCGCAGGAACGCCTCCTGAAAGTGGCTGAGTGAAATCTATGAGATTTCACTCAGTCACTTTCAGGGCAATGCTGCGTCAAAACCCTGCGCCTGCTTGAAGCAGGCGTAGGTCTTGACGCAGCATTGTGCAGAATGTGTACCCCCGAGCCTTGCTGGAGCTGCGTCGCACTTGCGACGCAACTCCAGCAATGCGCCACATTTCCGGCACAGATGCGTCACGCATCTGTGCCGTTTTTGCACCATGGTGCGCCGCAAAATGCGGCGCACCATGGGTGGCGGCGCACTGTGGCGCACGTTAACTGGCGCATCCCTCGGGATGCGCCAGTTAACATAAATCTGCCCCAAAGGACGGCCACTCCAGAGACTGTTAGGAAGGGTGACCTGACTGCTAGCGCCGCAGCGCGTGGGAGGCCGCCCTATCCCACCGTGGCCGGACTTGCGTTGCAGGGCGGAAAACATTGCCTTGTAAACAGTCTGTTTTTCGGCCGTCACAATCTCCTTTTCTTGAGCTCTCAAAGACGGTTCAGAGCGCGGAGCAGGATGTACTGTACCAGGACAGAGGAATGTGCCAGTAATGGGCATGGAGACTTCAGACGGGTTCACGCCCCGACGGCATCAAAGCGATCCACCCGAAATCAAAGGCCGCATTTAACAGGCTGTGTCGGACGAGGCCTGGCACATTCTTGACGCTCAGCACCGGGCGAGTGCGAGGCAGCGGGGAGCTGAGGTCACCGGCCCAGGAGCATGAAAAGGGGATTTAAGCCAGTGTACCTTCGCGGAAGGAACGCGAGGTATTTCAAAACACCGCTGCAAAAACACCTCTGGCTACTGATGACGTGGATGCAAGAACCAGAGGAAAGACGTGTAGCCTGCCACAAAGACCCACACATGGAAGATCCAGTCACACAAATCGCTGTGGAACGCATTTAGATCACTGTACTCGGAGAAAACAGTCTAGCGGTTTTGTTTACGTCAAAGGTACCCCTGGCAATATCAGTTCAACAGCCACATTTTAAGGATAACCACTGAATGTGTATGAGTTTCACTTAAATTCATTGTATGCACATTTAATTGCTATGGCCATTCTGACAAATACACGCCCCTCTTGGAGCAATTTAGGGCATCCCTAGCAAACACAACAAGAGGCCGGTATAACTTATTGGAGAAGGTATCTCCTTTTTTAGTAAATGTATTTGCTACATTATTTGGAATTATTTATTCATTTCCGATTTCCTAAGCTGTTACCTTTTGTTTATTTTTTATGTGGTGCTTTTATGTAGTGCTCATTACATGATAAAACCACATCACGGTACTGTACTATATTAGGAAATTACTAATCAGAAAGAAAAAAAATACAGTCAAAACAGTGCAACTTTAGATGTCTGAGGAGGGCACTTTTATTCAGATGCCGCGCCACTCAGGTGCCTGCATTTAATTATTTCTAACGATCTAAAGTGTGAACATAGCACAAACGTGTGTCAGAACAATGTTATAAACGTGGACGTTGATTCCCAAATATATGTGCAGATGTTATTTATGCTAACTGCACAAAAATAATGATGTAGGCACAATTTAGAAGGCAGGAAGCTGTCGAGTAAACATGAGCAGGACAGTGCCCCTTCAGTGTAAATTGCATACCATATGAATGCATGACACCCTGTAAAGGTATGAATAATCGAATACAATTGGGCATCATTGAGATTGGACAGTGCGAATGCGGTGCACACTCACAAACTTGTAAATGTTACAGTGCTTATACATGAATTTAGTATATGTTCAATTGTTAATTTGAAAGGAATAACAGCCGGTGCCCAAAGCTCTGCTCAGAAGCTTACAGCCGGTACTTTTAAATGTTGGAACACCGTATGCCAAGGCTACGTGGTATTGAATACACCTCATGCTGCTTTAATCAGGTGCCAGACACTCTCTGCCTATTCATTCCACTTAAATAGGTTCCTACTTTCTCCCTCTTTGACAGGTTTTGCATCTTTCTCTTTAGCCTTTCCCCATGTGTGTTAGTCCCCTCTCTTGCTCTTGGGAAATGTCTGATCTGGAAAAATAGGTGCAGGTCCTCAAAAATGAGTGCTGGTGGGTTACACAGGTAACCACAATTTCAAATTAAACAGTGTATATCAGTGGTTCCGATCCTTTTGACTTCTGCGGATCCCCACTTAATCATTACAGTGGAGACCCCACTGAATTATTATTGGTATCAGGAGATCCCGACTAAGGGTTTAATTAGGATGTTGGGCAGACACCGACGCAGAAGCAGGACCGCCTGACTAGTAGTCGGAGGTCCCGCTGGCCGCATTGCGATGCAACCGCCTTTCATGGCTGTCGAAATGTGTATATTTTGTATTGCAGCGTGTGCTGCAGCACACCATGCAATACACATTTTTTTAAATATCCATGCACTGTGTGGCAGGCACCATGCAGTGCCTGCCACATGTTGCAGGGATGTTTAGGGGGGCACCAAATGTGCACCCCCAGGGCCTTTGGCGGAGGGCCAGGGGGGAAGGGGGGCCGTCTCACTTTCCACCTGCCTTTCCAGCGTGGGTTAACCGCCATGAAACAGCCGGCAAAAAGGGACATCCTAATCCCTACGGTGGTGCCTGAGCGGGCATCAACCCATTGTAGGGAATAGGAGTCCGACCCCCGCACTAACAAAATCCTAGAGCCTGTCGGACGCAGCAGTCTTTCCCTCACCAGTCGAGATCCGACCTACTGCATCCTAATGCAGCGTTTGGATCCAGTGGACTGAATGACGGTGGGACCGTTACTGACGGCCCATTGTAATCAGCCCTTACTTATTATTGGAATCCGAGGACCCGGCCAAACAATTTTGGTGATTTGAACCGCACAACAATACACAAAAATACAGAAACAAGCATTCATAGTATGAATACACAAATGATTAAACATGTTATTTATTTCACAAATAATTATTAAAATATTTTAATTTCTATAGAAAGGTTGTTGCTTGTCTAAATTCAATTCAGAAAACAACAGAGCCCCTGCACTATACAATGTCAATCAATACTTGATAGTACTGTTGTCGGTTGAGGAGGAAGTTAATAAAGCACATCAAAATTATCAGGTAAAACTTCGAGAATAAAACAACATCAAAATGATATATATCAGTTCAAGGAAACGTTCTGTTCTTGGTGTAGTATTTCAGTTTATTGTTCCCTTGCATGGGCCAACACGTGTTTCATCGCAGGGAACAGACTGCGAATCTTCAGGGCTGGATGGAAACATACAAAGTGCATTTGCGAAAATGTTCTGTTCGTGAGCATATTATGATGGTGACTTAGTCGTGTAAACCAGGGTGATGAAAAAGCATGCCATACACCTTGTATTCTGTTATAAGTCGCTTTCCCTTCTTATATACATATACGAGTCCCAATACTTTTATAAGAAGAACTACATACCAACCCTCTTTCTTCACTCGATAGCCCAAATGCATAGTATTTCTTCTGTTTATTGCCAATCCTTGTCAAAGGAAGAAACCTTTTGACGTTCTAGTTTTTTACTTGGGGGCGTAACACCGGTATATATTCCGGCCTGACTTCCTGTCATGTGTACGTTTTCGAAACACGGCGCCGGGAACCTCAAGAGGGAGAACAGCACCAACGAGGTAAGCGAGCTCCCGAGTGCTGTACAAGATGTCTATACCAAACGTTATCTTTCTTGGATAACTCAGAACATTTCCAAACCATATTCTCCATGTTGTTTTTCCTACCTAGGTGTATCCGCCTTCAGTTTGGTATCAAACTTATCTTCGTAACCTGATCACTACCACTATCACTTTTTTTCTCCTCCCGGTCACCGCTCGAATCGTAAACAATCGAGGTAGGTCACATTTTGGATTGTCGCTTCCCCTGTCTGATGATGTACTACTCTGATACTGAAAGTATAAACATTATGTCCTCATAATTATATACACTATATAGAATCTTCAAATCACGCTGAAAGTGAACACTTACGTTTTGGAAATCCGAATACAGGATTCCATACATCGCACCAACCGGGTGCTCCTACTAACGTATTTCGCCCAACACTTATGAGGGTGAGTTTGTTTTGTAAACTTTATATCTTTAGGAATTTGAGGCTAACGGACACCGTCATGTATTTTTAATACCCGCCAGCCTGTCCATTTTAGTTAAAAAACTCCAGAGTTTGTGTGTCGTACACCGGGCATTTCCATTTTTTACTCTTCCTCCTTTGTCCTCTTTTTAGTTACATTTTCTAAAATCCTGGGTAGACAGCTAACAGAGTCTACTCACTGACCGGCTTGTTTTCTCTAACCTATCTGACAGAGTACAACGGAACTGTAGATATCCAATTTAAACTTTAGTTAAACCTAGGGGTTTGTAATTCATAGTTCTAATTATCTCCATGTTAAATGATTCTCTCTAAATAGAAATGAGGCTCTAGCCTTCTAAATAAGCTTTCAGAACATACGACTATACTCCTCAGTCGAATAGAAAGAGTTATCCTTTGAAGCATGAGCACAATGTCGATACGCATTAAGAACAAGTCACAATTGCCATGCTTTCTTAGATGTCTTTTTGTATATCACTTGAGTCACTTGGGATACCGTCTCTCTAAACACACAACACTTTTTTTCACCTTGTCACTTTACCTTCATTCCGGCCAGTACATATATATATATATTTTTGTAAGTTTTATCCAACCGCATAAAACTTTTTTAGCTCACATATGTCACCAAGTTAGTGATCTCGAGTCACACTGACACAGAGTCACTGAATGGCATGCTTTTTCATCACCCTGGTTTACACGACTAAGTCACCATCATAATATGCTCACGAACAGAACATTTTCGCAAATGCACTTTGTATGTTTCCATCCAGCCCTGAAGATTCGCAGTCTGTTCCCTGCGATGAAACACGCGTTGGCCCATGCAAAGGAACAATAAACTGAAATACTACACCAAGAACAGAACGTTTCCTTGAACTGATATATATCATTTTGATGTTGTTTTATTCTCGAAGTTTTTATTGATAATTTTGATGTGCTTTACTAACTTCCACCTCAACCGACAACAGTACTATCAAGTATTGATTGACATTGTATAGTGCAGGGGCTCTGTTGTTTTTTGTATATTGTGTGGATCTCCTTGGTCCATCCCAGAGCGGTTGTGAGGGATTACCGCTCGCCTCATTGCCTATACTGACTATTGTATGTTACGTTTACCTTGCGGTCACTAAGGTTGTGCGCCTAGTCTTTCTGGAATACCTAAAAACCCTCTCAGTTGTGTATTAAATTCAATTCAGGCCGGGGGGCGTGGCTAGCAGCCGATGATGGCGGCAGCAACCTGGAGAGGCTCCCGTAGCAAGGCGGCTTCCCGCAACAATCCGCATGCCTATCCGCTCACTAATCGTCCCAGAAGGGGTGTCCTGGGTGCGGTGACCGAACGACAACCGCAGGAGAAATTTGGGAGCTCTCTGACCCCGGAAACAGGACGAAAAATCAACTTAGTCCTCCGCTGACGAGGGGCCTTGTGACACGAGTGCAGCCGCGGTGTCGAGTCGAGCCCTTGGCCGAGCGGAAGTAGACCCTCCTCGGCGCGATCGTCAGGAAGTGCCCGCTAAAGACAGAGCTCGACACCAGCGAACCGCCGGACCGGCGGATCCCCTTCGAACATTTGATCTTCTGCGTTACCTATCCGGTGGCGTGGCGGAGCAGTACCCTACAGCGGCAACCGGCCGCGGCTGAAACCTGTAACTTACTGCGCAATAGCCGCCATTTTGCTCTGGCCTGCCGAAGCAGATTCGAGTCCACTGCTGCCGGAGACACTACAACGTCGACAGCGATCGCTGGCCTGTTCCCGAATTGACCCTCTCGAACGGACACCCCGGCACGGTCGGCCGCGGACGGTCTGCTCACCTCGCCACAGAAAGTGTCCCGCCGTAGAGTCAAAATGGCGGGGAAAGGACAACGGCAAACCGCCGCCCAGGCGAAACTCGGCAAATTCGCCTACGACAACCAGGCACTCACTCAGTCTGAGCAGCGCAAGTCCATGGGCAAAGGTGGGGACAATGAAGGGGCAAAAAAGGCTACCCTGGATGATGTCCTACGTGCTCTGGAACAAGTCCAGGCGACAGTGGGCTCGACTGCTACCGAGGTGACCCTCATACGAGCCGACCTCCAAAAGAAGGGTGAAAGAGTGAAACAAGTGGAAGTAGTGGCTAAATCACTCATAGAGGACGTTTCTGATCTACAGGTGGCTATGGAAAAACTGCAAGCAGACAATAAACTCCTGAAAAGTAAGTTGGATGATCACGAGGGACGCTCCAGGCGCAACAACGTCCGCATTTTGGGGGTCCCGGAATCGGAGACGAAAGGGGCCATGGACCTGTACGTGGAAGAGCTAATAAAGACCCAACTGGCCCCGAAGGGGCTCTCCAACTTCTTTACAGTAGAGCGTGCTAATCGGGTACCCGGCGGGACCCCTACGCCGGGGGCTGCCCCGCGTCCCATCCTGGCAAGACTTTTCAATTTTAGGGATCGAGACACTATTCTCCAAGCAGCCAGGGTGGCACCGCCTATTCATATTCAGAACTCTCGTATATTCTTCTTCCCGGATTATACAGCGGAGGTCACCCGCAGGAGGAGAACTTTCTTGGAGGTGAAGAAAACGCTTCGCGAACAGGAATTGCCATATTCCATGTTGTTCCCGGCCCGGCTGAGAGTGGTGGCCGACAAGAAGGTCTGGTTTTTTGACTCTCCGGAGACAGCGAGAGACTGGCTGGAAGGATGGCGCATGGTGGACCGCACTTCTAACCGTCGACGCAACAGGCCTGAGGACGACGGCCGACCAGGCTCACAGTCTTCAGCTAGGGGAAGTGCGAGCGAGTCGCCATCACAGGATCGATCTGGGGCCGCTGGGGGCGAATGAAACTCGTAGGTGATGGACTGGTTGGACTCTGGCTTTCTCCCATAAGGATAGCTATTCTCGTCGTTCATGGACGCTGGCCTGGACATCCCGAGGGCGGCAGAGGGACCGCCTGCTTTGGGGGACACTCTCCCCTGACGCGCAAGTACTCTGTTTTTGGAATGGGATAAGCGCTCTACTGAGTTGGGGTGGCGGGCAGTTGCAGGTCCGTTTAGCAGGGAGGCAGGGTGGGAAGGGGTGGGGGGGGAGGGTTCTTCTTCATGGGAAATTCACAAAGTCGATCTCGAACTGTACAGTGTGCTTTTGCTACTAATGTACTATTGCAGGTGCGATTGCTTCTTTATGGACAAAATGTGTGTTTGATGAATATTGATGGCGGGTGAACAACTCAATGCCATGAGGGTGGGTGAGACGCAGACGAGTGGCTCCACTCTCCGGCTTCTCACTTGGAATGTGCGAGGCCTGGGTGATAAGGTAAAACGCGGCCTTGTTTTGTCCGAGGTAAAGCGCTATAAACCAGACTTAATACTCATGCAGGAGACCCACTTGGTGGGTGGAGCTACCAAGGCCTTGGACAGAAGGGGGTATAGAATGCTGGTCCACTCCGAATTCTCTACTGGTTCACGGGGCACGGGCATACTGATTAAAAAATCCTCCCACTTCATTACCCTTAGTCTTAAAACCAATGCTCAGGGGTGCTTTGCGGCGGTGGCGGGGCAGTGGGACGGTCGCCCGTTAACAGTGGTCTCAGTATACATCCCACCCTCCCTACACTCGGTGATGCTTCCGGCCCTGGGAGACTTCTTGCTGTCCCTTCTGGAGGGAGACATGCTCTTAGGTGGGGACTTCAACGCAGCTGCAGACCCACAGCTCGACAGGTTTCCGGCGACCGCCATACCGGGGGGCCCCTCCCGGTTTCGGCGATTCCTGGAGGCACTAGGGCTGGTAGATGTTTGGCGCCATGTCCACCCAATGGTCCGGCAATACACGTTCCATTCCACAGTTCACAACAGTCTGTCCCGCATTGATTACTTCTTGGCATTAGGGGATGGGTTACAGCGCATAGATGAGGTGGACATACACCCTCGGGGCATCTCCGACCACTCACCACTGACTCTCACCGTTACCTCACGGACGCGGTCCCGTCGCCGCATATATCCCATTCAAGCCTCCTACCTTAAGGTCCCGAAGATCAGGAAGGCCCTTCAAAAGACCACGGAGCACTACTTCACAGAAAATGAACCAACTGCGGCCTCTGCAGAGATTCTCTGGGAGGCCTACAAAACAGTGCTACGGGGACAGGCGATAGGCTCTATAGCGGCACATAGGAAGGAACAGACAGCTGAACACTCTGCTCTCGAGCTCAGACTGCGCGAAGCCACTACTGCCCATGAAGCTGACCCCACGGCTGATACGGCACACACCCTTACACTTCACCAGCAACTGTACACAGACCATGCACGCCTTTCGACACAGGGACATATCACCGACACACAGAACCGAGTATACGATGTGGGGGACAAGGCAGGGAAGATGCTGGCCTGGCTTGATAGAAGAGGTGGTAGCTCCAGGGGGATTCAGCAGGTGAAGGATGGCAATGGCACGATGCTAACTGACCCCGACCGAGTGGTGGAGGCGTTGGCGTCCCACTTTGAAAAAGTGTATGTCCCCGAACGAGAAGTGACCATGATTGCGGCCCAATGTGCATTAAGCAATATAGACATCCCCTCGCTGCAGCCGGAGGCCGTAGCCGATCTGGAGGCGCCGTTTACCACCGATGAACTTCGGTTAGCCATTGGGGCCCTCAGAACTGGCAAGGCGCTTGGGCCGAATGGCATTCCAGTTGAGTGGTTCCAAGCACGCACTGAAGATCTTTGCCCACATTTACTCAAAATGTATGTAGAATGTCGTGAAAAGGGGATGCTCTCGCTGGATCAGCGGACGGCCACAATAGTGGCTATCCCTAAGCCCGGTAAACCTCCAGAGGAGTGCTCATCATACCGCCCTATCTCTCTGCTAAATGCGGAAAGTAAAATTTTAGCAAAACTCCTGGCCAACCGCCTACTGCCACACCTGTCCGACCTTATCCACCCGGACCAGTCAGGGTTCATGCCTCACAGAAACACCACACTTAATCTTAGAAGGGTGCACGGGGTGCTGGCGAGGGCGGACTGCATTGGAGACAGTGCAGCTATACTGGCGTTGGACGCGAAGATGGCCTTTGACTTGGTGGAGTGGGCCTACCTCTTCGAAGTCCTCTCGCACATGGGATTCGGCCCAAACTTCATCTCGTGGATAAAGTTACTTTACACAGCGCCAGTGGCACATGTGGTGGCGAACGGCCACATATCACGCACGTTCCCGCTTGGCCGTGGCACCCGGCAGGGCTGCCCTCTTTCCCCCCTGCTCTTTGCACTCTCCCTAGAACCCCTGGCTATTCGCATCAGACATACCCCCCTACTCAAGGGGATTCAATGGAGGGAGGGATGGGAAGACCGCATATCCCTTTATGTGGACGACATGCTGGTGTACCTAACGGATCCCGAGCAGGGCGTACCAGCTCTTTTGCGTCTCTGCAACGACCACGGCGAGGTTTCAGGCTACACCATTAACTGGAACAAGTCGGAGTTGTATGTGCTGGCAGGGGACCCCCCAACACTTGGGCCGGACTGCCCTCTACGGCTGGCCGGTTCCTCCTTTAAATACTTAGGCATTCATATCACGAGGGACCCTTCCGAATACAAGAGACTAAACCTCTTGCCACCTCTGGATCGTCTCAAGCAAGACGCGGGCTTCTGGGCGGGGCTGCCGTTAACGATGCTGGGGAGAGCTGCTTTGT
Organism: Lissotriton vulgaris; assembly: GCF_964263255.1. Taxonomy (NCBI): domain Eukaryota; kingdom Metazoa; phylum Chordata; class Amphibia; order Caudata; family Salamandridae; genus Lissotriton; species Lissotriton vulgaris. The sequence goes on from NC_141687.1 coordinate 1,412,772,234, forward strand.
TTAAAATGAAGTCGCTACCCCGTTTCCTGTACATCCTAGATAACACTCCATTCCCGGTGGCAACGGGATACTTCAGGAAGGTCGCAGCGGTGGTCTCCGGATTACTGTGGGGCAATCGCCCTGCACGCATAGCCCAAGCCAAACTCTGCAGAAGCTGGTACGAGGGTGGCATTGCACTCCCGAACTTGCATCTATATTATTGGGCGGCACAGCTCAGGCCCATTAACCAATGGCTACATGCCCCGCAATCCGACCCGGCATTTCAGGCAGACAGGGCACAGTTGGGCGCCAGTACCATGCTAGCCCCACTTTATGATCGGAGGAAGCTGAGACTGCTTGTGGGCCCCACTAGGCTCACCGTGGCCACTTGGCATGCAGCCACCGCTGCATTGGGATGGAAAGGCACGCTCACTAAGCTCACTCCGCTCTGGGACACGCGTGCTCTGGGCAATCTTCGGTTCAGTAAGGGGTTTTCCCGATGGGATTCCATCGGAATTTCCACGGTGGGGGACATGTGGGAACGAGGAACTGTTATTACCTTCGCCCGCCTGAAAGAGATCTATGATCTAGGACCACACGAGTCATATCGATACGTGCAGATCCGCCACGCCTTGCTCTCGGCCATCCCAGCTGGATCGACCCTCCCTGAGTCCTCCCCGCTGGAGGATCGCCTCCTGACAGACTACATGGTAGAGAAGGCAACCTCCCTAACATACCGGAAGCTTCTCAATAACTCTCCAGATCCGCTGATGCCCCTCAAGGACAGATGGGAGCAGGAGGTAGGCGCGCTTGATGAACATGAATGGAATGAGGCTCTAGCCTCCCCCAAGGAAGCAGGCATATCGGCCAGGATGAGGCTAGTTCAGCTCAAAGTCCTCCACAGAGTATACTACACTAGAACACTACTACACCGCATACACCGAACTCCAAACCCCTTTTGCTTGCGAGGCTGCGGGGACGAGGGCACCTTCTTCCACACATTCTGGGATTGCCCGCGCATACACAACTACTGGCGTCAGGTCCTGCGTACTATATCCCAGGTGCTGGAGGTCTCAGTGCTGCCGGAGCCACGACGATGCCTCCTCAATGTATGGGAACCAACAGATTTGTCACGGTATGGCCGCCTTTGGGTGACACTGGGAATGATGGTGGCGAAGCGGGACATTGCGCAGCGCTGGGGGGTGGCGGACCTCCCGACAACATCACAGTGGTGCACAAACATGGACAGGACGATGATGACAGAAAGGGCGGTGTACTTGAGTCGGGCCTGCCCTGGCAAGTGGAACAAGGTCTGGTCCCCATGGAACAACTACCGGGGTGACATTTGCGACCCACTGCCAGAAGATGACCTAATGGACTCGGATGATGATGATGGGTTGGAGTGAGGGTGGTTGGCTGCGGGGTGGGGTCCTTCAGGGGGGGTTGGGGGAGGCGGTACCTTCTTTACGCCTTAAGTTGATTTCAGGATGAAAGAGGCTTTGTATTATCCCAGGTATACTCTTGTATCTATCTTGCAATGTACGTTATCAATGATCGCACTGTGATTTCCCGATGTTCGGTTGTTTTTTTTGGTTTGTTTCAAAAATAGAAAATGAAAACCTCAATTATACTTTATGGAACATTTGCTGCTGTCCTTCATTCGACCTTTTGGCGACCCTTATTGCAATGACTTCTTCAACATGTGCACTGCACTTCCTTAAGGCTGTCGGTCTGATGTGATACTCTCGTTTAGCGGCCGGCCCCTCGGGGTTGTAGGCGGCAAGCTGTGTAAAGATGTGAAGGTACAATAAAGGTTTCAAAAAAAAAAAAAATTCAATTCAGGCCACCCATTGTCCATACTATATTATGTTTGATGCACTCGCACGGCTCTCACAAATCAATCTGATGATACTATCTTAATTTTTATCCTCCAATGTCAAATTCCTTAATTTACAGAAAGTATTACAATGTTCAGTTTTCATGATTTGCTGAATTATTTCTATACACTTTAATAATCTGTTAACAGTGTTTGTGTAAGCAGTCATGGGCCGCCCCTGAGTAAACATTGCAGACCCCCGGGGTGCCTGGACTACAGGTTAAAAACCACTGCTGTATATGTTAATTTTGCCGTTTTATATAGTGTGAACTTGACCCAAGGGCATTAGAGTGCTTACATGAACACTAGATTACATCACACAGGTCAGATTATGTTTTTTAGGTACAGGGAGATTAACTGATCTTTCCAGAATCACAGGATGGTGAGCCTATGCTAGGACCCATGGTTCTCTAGTTCCAAAGCCAGCAGTTCTGGCTTTTAGGCCACATCGCTTTCACCAACACTACCTCCTCTTCCACCAATACCAAGTGCGCCAAATTCTCACACAAATGAACCACAAGTAAGTTGTGTAGAAAGTGTAGTAAAGTACCCCATTCACTCTTTTTCATGATTCGAGTAAATGGGAGATAGGCATGAACTAAATATTTATATTGAAGCAAAGCATTATAGAAAAATCACTAACATTCTTTTTAATTTCCTTTATGTTTAAGGTTAGGCAACAAGTCTAGTGTATGCTTCTAAATTCAGAAGCAAAAACAACAGTTGATTGACAGAACAATGTCATACATTCACACAGGTACAGAGATCTGGGCCTAAATCCATTGTTTTTTCTCGACTGGGGGTGAATGTTTTCATTTGTTCCATATTCCGTCCATCAATTGTCTGTCTTTTGCTTTCTCGTCCAGCCCAGAGCCCAGACGTGGGTCCTGGGCTCACTGTGCCACTGGAATCAAGCTATCCTGGCTGATTAGTGGTGAAAACCCGAAACCGGTCCTAGGATGCTTGTTTCCGGTCCAGGGAGGACCTGTCTTGGCAGTTCGGTCTGGACTGTTCCTATGAGGCACAGGGTCAAGACTGATTTGCATATGGCCAGGTCTTAACTGGGGTGGCATTGTGAGCAAAAGAATGATGGATTTAACCCAGATCTCTTGACTGGGGGTGAATGTTCTGATTTGTTCTGCATTCCGTCCATCAATTGTCTGTCTTTTGTTTTCTCGTCCTAAGTGCGCCAGGTATGCCCAGACGTGGGTCCTGGGCTCACTGTGTCACTGGAATCATGCTATCCTGGCTATTGAGGGGTGAAACCCCGAAACCGGTTCTAGGATGCTTGTTTCCAGTCCAGGGGGGACCTGTCTTGGCAGTTCAGGCTGGACTGTTCCCATGAGGCACAGGGTCAAGACTGATTTGCATATGGCCAGGTCTAAAATGGGGTGGCATTGTGAGCAAAAGAATGATGGATTTAATCCAGATCTCTTGACTGGGGGTGAATGTTTTGATTTGTTCTGCATTCCATCCATCAATTGTCTGTCTTTTGCTTTTTACATTTAGAAGGGTATACTTAACAATATTCACAAGGCATGTACCTAACTATCCACAACTACATAAGCTATGCACATACCACATTTCAACTTATGTAACATGCAGTTTACATAGGCTGGCCAGAAATATGGTGTGGCCATTTATTTTTCCTGTTTGTCCCACCAGACAACAGTGTTACCTGTTGTGCAATAGTTTTATAAAAAGCGAGCAGAAGGGGCCAATTCATCCTTTCACATTGTTTGTAGCTGTCCCTTTCCAGTGAGGTTGGGCGGCTGACCAGTTTTGGAGAAATGTACCCCAACCCAGCCAAAAGAAGATTGTTTGGACGAGAACATCTCCTCCATGTTATATCATGTTCCCCTGCCCTGAGTGCCAGGTTGCAGGTATCTGGTAATCAGTTTTTTTTGCCCAGGCCACACAATCTTGTGTGTGCACACAGAGTCCTAGGCCTGTCCCTTGATGTGAGTGAGGTCCTGCACCTGTCCTGTGACCTGGAGATGCACATCAAGCATGTCCTCATTGTTCTGAAAGTGTGTACTAAACCCATGATAGGGACAGTATTCCACAGTGGTAGCAGTGTACCAGGTTTTGTGGATTCATCGTTTTTTCCCAGACCTTGTTATCTGTATCACTGAAGTGGAGGCCACCTGCCCCAGTTTTGTAACGGTCAACATCTATGCATTGAGCCAGATTGTAGCGCTAATATCCCAAGTGTATTATTTTTGTGAGTTTGTGTATGTGTGATCCTGAGTAGAGGATGTCTGTGGGATCCATCCTTGGGCATAAAATAGAGGTGAAGATGTTCTCACAGACAGTGGAAGTGTATTGCTTACACAATTTAATCTGGACCTAGACACTGAAATGGAGAGAAAGGAGACAAGGCCCCTTTTGAAATGAAGATAGGCATTTTGCTGGGAAGACTTCAAGATTGTTGAGAGAGAGAAGTAGCTTGCCATCTTTGAAGGAGCTGTGACGGTCCAGAAAGTGCTAGAAACAGTGAGATCCCAGTGAATGTGGGGTCAACAGGAGGACAGAGAAGAGAATCTGCCTGGCCCAGGTGTTGTTGGGCATCAGACTCTGAGGGGTTCCAGTCGACAAGTGTGGAATTATGACTGTTTGATCAGCTTGACCAAGAGAAGTGCAAGCATACCTGTTATATATCACCCCTGTGACAAAGAGATGCACCCATGGCTCACCCCTGGCTCTCCCACCAAAAACTGCAACAGCTGCGTATTCAGTGCCGCTGTGACCCAGAGACTGGTGCTGTCTACTTGCACTTTCAAACCACGGCCAGCAACCAGACACAGACAGGAGGGTGACCGAGGCCAGGCCCCCTCCATAGGGCCAACACGACTCCAGGTTACCTAAAATGCCGGGCTGGAGGTAGTCCAATGTCTGCTCCTGACGCTGCCCTGCACATCGCTGTAACTGGAGTTCAAAAAGGCTGCACTTGATTGCAATGTACTCTCTTTCCTAGAAGCAGAAGAGAGACTGTGCTGTCGCAGAGGCCCCAATGCCGAGTCATTACATTGTGCCTGTTTATTATTACTTGTGTAGTATCTAGCTTTTGTATGTAATAAAGAATACTTTTCTTTTGTAAATCAAATCACTATATTTGGTAATTTGTTATTGCTGGGTGATTTTGGAGTTGTGAGTTTCAGCACCCCTGCCATACCTTCCTGAGAAGCTTGTTATTGCTCACCATCATTACAACAGAGAATCATGTGCTTTAGGGCTAGCATTCAACTTCTGGTCATTTACCTCTGATGACTGCCCTACTATGACTTTGCAAACTAAAGCCCTTAGTTGAGGCCCAGTATCCCATACTTGCCCTGTGGTCCTCCAAATGGGGTTTGGCAAAATGTGTAAAGATTGACATAGAGGTCTTCACCTGAAACAGCTAGTGGACTTACCGGTTACCTGAAAGAACAATCCATATCCTCCATTTTATGCACCAATGTTCCAATTTAGTTAATTTTGTTTAACATGGTTTACACTTTACTCTTACCTGGGGACTAAAGGCTAGACATTGATTTACCAAAATGTCAAGAGTAGATGAAGTAGCATCATGATTACCAGTTTGGCGGTGTGGTGTCGGGGCCACCCTGTCACTGCATCGCCAAACCCATGGTCAGCCCGCCCGCCAGATTACAAGTGTAACTCTTGTCTGGTGGTCTTTTTTTAATGTTCCCATGGTGGTGCCCTGAAAAAACAGTTCTGGCACGGCATTGACTGAAAAGTCTGTGCTGTGCATGAACTGGGGTGCATTTACACAGAGGGGCAGATGTTGAGCCTCCCTGCATGCATCCCAGGGTACAGAGGCACTGGACGCCGCGACGGCGCCCGTCTCCGCCACTCCGGGTTCGGGGATCTGAACCCGACTCTCTTTCGATCGGCCGAGGGCACCGGAGGCCATCGCCCGTCCCTTCTGAACGGCGCTAGCCCATCTCTTAGGGCCGACTGTCCCATGTTCAACTGCTAATTATGAAAGTTGGACAGCACCCTTCAAAAGTTACGCATTTGTTACAAAAACAATTATTAAAAAAAACATACAAATGAACAGAATTAATTCGAAACCAGAAGACCACAACCTGACGTTCCTGCATGTTCCAGCCCCTTGACTACTTTGTGGGCCTACTTTTTCTTCCTTGTTGACAGTGACTGTGTACCGGAATCTGTGACCTTACTTACTAATTTTCAAGCAATGAAAGAAACCTCATGAAAATCTTATTAAGACGGATGTGAAACTTGATTCCAGAGAATTTGTTTTAAGCCCTGAAGAAGTCCGGCAACGGACGAAACGCGTCGGCTATCCGCAACTATCAAAAAAAGAAAATAAAGAACAAAAATTGAATAAAAGAAAGAAAATCCAAGTCACTACTTTTGTGTGTCTTTCTGAACATTTGGGAAAACTAATAATTCTGTTCATTTGTATGTTTTTTTTTAATAACTGTTTTTGTAACAAATGTGTAACTTTTGAAGGGTGCTGTCCAACTTTCATAATTAGCTTTCCTGGGTGATAGGTTGCCTATCTCCCTTAAGGCCCGTGTGGGAATCACGTGTCTGGGCATAGCACCTTCTGCTTTAACACAGTAGATGGTATTTCAACAGTGGTGCAGTTTTTTTCTTAATTCCCAGTTCTCTTGCCTTATCCATGTTCAACTGCTGTTCACATGGAACTTCTCCACTTCGGCCTTCAAAGTTCTTGTTTGAATATTTGCTACTACCACCAAGATCTGCACTTGTGGCGGCTCTACCCGGGCAGTCGCCCCGGGCTTCCGTGGTCACCGCAGCGGCCCTCCTACTTGTTGCAGCTTAGCCCCCGCGGCTCTCAGTGCCAGCGACGGCCGGGTATGGGCACAACTCTCCTGCGCCATCCATTTTCAGGGCTAGTTGATTCGGCAGGTGAGTTGTTACACACTCCTTAGCGGATTCCGACTTCCATGGCCACCGCCCTGCTGTCTATATCAACCAACCTTTTCTGAGGTCTGATGAACGTCGGCATCGGGCACCTTTGTTGTAAATAGCAAGAGTAGTGGAAGCTGTTACTAATCAAACTGCTGCAGCTCTTGGGAATCTTACTGAAGAGCTACAAATTACTAGGATTGTTGCGTTGCAGAACCGAATGGTTCTTGACGTTATGTTAGCAGATAGGGGTGGAGCTTGTAGAATTATCGGAAGTAGCTGCTGTGTTTTCATACCTGACCATACTCCCTCTGTGTATAAAGCCATTTACAAATTACACAAAATTGCAGCTGATATACACCAAGAAAATGGGTCTTGGACTTTCTCTGGGTGGTTCTGGACCTTAATTTCTACATGGGGTTGGAAGGTCCTCACTGAACTATGTATAATTGTTGCCGTATTATTCACCTGCTGTGTATGCATCCAATGTAGCCCTATGATATGTTCGTTATGTGTTTCACTTTGTGTACCCAATAAACAAGCTGGTGGGGATGCTGCCCATAAGAAAACTATAACTAGAGAGATAGCGGATATGATGAGCATCGATATAAACAATGAGTATTTAGATTATCCAAGAAAACCGTAGGCCTTCAGCAAATGCTGAAAGGGTCGTCTGTTGTAAATAAAACAGCGATAATGTTAAGCATTCGCTGAAGACATGTTATTGTGCCTTCGTTATAGTTTTTCAGCTCATACTTGGAAGTACGGCCGGACTCCATTTTGTTTTCCGGCGTCCATCTTATAGGCTACATCCCGCCATGTGCTCGCCACGAGGCTACTCCTACCTCACTGATTGTCACCCCTGGAGTTTGCCCAGCAACAGGCTATAAATAGTTCCAGCTTATCTAGCGCATGCCCAGTACATGTAACATCTGTTTCTGCTTAGAGAGGATTGGAATGTGCATTCGAGGGGTTCCATGAACCGTTAACTCCACCCATGTATCGATCATGTTTGAGAAATGTCCTTACATGGTAGTAAATCATACTTTTGAGCTGTAACCGCCCACTTATGAGCCCCTTCTTTGTGTATAAAAGGGGACCGCATGTCCGAGTTCTTTGTGCTACCTTGTACAATACTGTAGAGTGTTGTGTGGGCTGTAGTACCACCTTTAAAGGTTTATTAAACTATGTTTTTGTATTTCCAGTTTCGGTGCCAATTTCTTATGTAGTCTGAGGACTTTGCGTACAGAAGGGCGAACCCTTTTCGCACTCGCAGGCCTTGCTGAGGCCTGTACTCATCACCTTAACCCGGCGTTTGGTTCCTCCCACAGCGCCAGTTTTGCTTACCAAAAGTGACCCACTAGGCACTCGCATTCCATGCCCGGTTCCACGCCAGCGAGCCGGGCTTCTTACCCATTTAAAGTTTGAGAATAGGTTGAGATCGTTTCGGCCCCAATACCTCTAATCATTCGCTTTACCAGATAAAACTGAGGGCTCCGAGCGCCAGCTATCCTGAGGGAAACTTCGGAGGGAACCAGCTACTAGATGGTTTGATTAGTCTTTCGCCCCTTTACCCAGGTCGGACGACCGATTTGCACGTCAGGACCACTATGCACCTCCACCAGAGTTTACTCTGGCTTCACCCTGCCCAGGCATAGTTCACCATCTTTCGGGTCCTATCATGCCCCAGCATGCCCCGAGGGGCGGCAAGGGATGGGTGCTCTGGGGAGGGCACGGAGGCGGTTGAATCTCCCTCATCCTGCAGACACGGTGAAGCTGCTGCCAAGGGGGCTGTAACACCCTCCGCCGGAGCAGAGGGCCACCTACTACCCTGAACCCTTCCCAGCCAACCCGGAGCCGGTCCCAGCGCACCGCCGCTTAGGAAATGCGCCCTGCGGGGGCTGGGTGGGCCCGGGCCCCGGTCCTGCGGAGGGGAGCCTGAACTCCCGGGCCACCGACCTTCCCGCCGTGTTGAATCCCCTGGGTGGACTGCAGAGACCCCACCCGTTTACCTCTGGACGGTTTCACGCCCTCTTGAACTCTCTCTTCAAAGTTCTTTTCAACTTTCCCTTACGGTACTTGTTGGCTATCGGTCTCGCACCCGTATTTAGCCTTAGATGGAGTTTACCACTCGATTTGGGCTGCATTCCCAAGCAACCCAACTCCGAGAAGACTTGATACCAGTGCGCCGGGGGCTGCTACCAGCCTAACACCGTCTGCGGGGTGAGCCTCGATCAGAAGGACTTGGGCCCCCTGAGTGACGCCGGGGAGTCAGTTTTCTGTACACCACATTTCCCGTGCCCGCCGCCGGGCGGGGATTTGGCACTGGGCTCTTCCCTCTTCACTCGCTGTTACTGGGGGAATCCTGGTTAGTTTATTTTCCTCCGCTTAGTGATATGCTTAAATTCAGCAGGTTGCCACGTCTGATCTCAGGTCGTAGTCGGAAGAATGACGCCGGAGCGTCAAAGGGGGTTGCCGGGGAAGGCCAGGCCCCCCTGCCGAAGCAGGAGGCCTGGCGTCATAGCAGCGAGCACCCTCTTTCCCCGGATCGCATCCAGAAGGGTTTCACCCTCCCCGGGAAGCCGGACGCAGAGGTGGGCACCCAAGGCACGTGCGCGCGGGCAGCCGGTGGAACACCACAGACAGCCACGCGCTAAACGTGAGGACCAAGCGCCAGGCCCCTTTCTCAGGGGCTAGGCACGCCAGCGGCGTACCTCCGTGGCAGGACCCGGTGAGGGACCCTGCCACGGGCGATCGGGGGGTCTGCCCTTTTGGGGGACAAAGCGGAAGTGTAGCTAACCCTGCGACGGCCCCAGCCGCATCCCGGGGAAGCCCCGGGTCGATTGACGATCGAGCGGCCCTCAGACAGGCGTAGCCCCGGGAGGAACATGGGGCCACAAGGTGCGTTTAAAGTGTCGATGATCAATGTGTCCTGCAATTCACACTAATTCTCGCAGCTAGCTGTGTTCTTCATCGACGCTCGAGCCAAGTGATCCACCGCCAAGAGTCACAGGCAACTTTTTGAAAACGTTCGCTCACCTGCGGGTGCAGGAGAGGCGGGATGAAGGCGACGCCAATCGTCCAGCGCCCGCAGGCAAGACGGCCCGGGCGCCCCGTTCAAGGCTTCCCCTCTGGGAGTCAGATTGCACCATTGGGAGAATATAACATTGCCAGGCGCAAGGCCTGGGAGTGCCCCCCACCCACAGACGAGGT